>NW_023618601.1:13681-24909 GCF_014905685.2 Nematolebias whitei
AGAGGATGTTTTCAAGCTTACCAATGTGTCTGAGAGGATGTTTTCAAACTTCCGATGATCAGAGAGTTCTAAACTCCTATGAGGGAACAATGCCTAGCCATTGGTTCCGATATGTAGATGACACCTGGGTCAAAATCCAAGCTAAGGAAATAGAAGCGTTCCCCAGACACATTAACTCGGTCGATAACAACATCAAGTTCACCAGATAGGATGCAAACGACAACAAGCTGCCTTTTTTGGACTGTTTGGTTCAGATGGAATGAGAGGACAGCCTTAACATTGGAAGTTTACAAGTCATTGAAGTTTAGAGTCAATCTTCTGTTTGACTCTCACCATCCACAGGAACACAAACTCTCTGTCATTTGAACTTTACAGCATTGGGCCGAATGTGACCCCATGAAGACAGAAGGGAAGGAAAAGGAACAGAAACACATTCAAGAAGCTCTCCAAACATGGGGATATCCTAACTGGGCTTTTGTCAAGTCAGTGAGGAAATCTACAAAACACCCTAATAAACAGAAAAAGGAGAACAACAGATGGAAAAACATAGTCATCCCTTATGTTGCTGGAGTATCAGAGAAATTCAGAAGGATTTTCAACAAACACAACATCCCAGTACATTTCAAACACAGTAGGACACTCAGAGGCTGGTCCACCCTAAGGTCAAAACACCCATGCACAAGCAGAGTGGTGTAGTGTATGCGGTCCAATGCAACGAGGACTGTCCAGACATCTACATTGGAGAAATTATACAGCTTCTTCACAGACGCATGGCTCAACACAGGAGAGCCAGCTCCACAGGACAAGATTCAAATGTTCACCTCCACTTCACAGATAAGGGACACTCTTTTGAGGTTCAAAACACAGATGGTTTGAGAGGGGGATAAAGGAAGCACTTTATGTAAAAAGCCATCAAGCTTGAAAACATCCCTTCTGACTCATTGGAAAACTTGAAAACATCCTTTCAGACACATTAGAAAACTTGAAAAAATAATTTCAGGCACATTGGCAAGCTTAAAAATATTGTTTCTGTAATGATTGAGGTTGGATCAAAACCACAAGAATCCAGAATGGTTTAAAAGGTTTTATTAAATAAGTAAAGAGCTGCCACTCTCGGCTGGTGTTGATAGACAAGCTGCTGAAGCTGGATCTTGTAAGTCTCAGTGGGCTGGAGGCAGAGCACTGAACAGCGCTGAGATGTCACAGAGTGGCGGTGTACGTCTGTGGTCTTGGGTGGACGATCCAGAGGCAGAAGTCGTGGGCAGAAACAAGGTCGGCAACAGGATCTGATAAAGGCGACAGTACCAAAGAGCAAGGCAAAACTCGGAGTCCAAAAACAAGCAGATAACTGCAGCAAAAAGGCAGATGAGAAGAGTTACAAAAGGGCAAGACAAAAATCAGAGGTCGAGGGGCAGGCAGGAGACTGTGAACAGGATCAGGATACAAGAGAGAAATCAATCAACCTTTATTTATACAGGTAAATCCCATTGAGCCTCGAGGACTCATTTAAAAGAGAGACCTGAACGCTGGAAGACTACTCACCAAAGGCTTTCGATATTCTGGCACCAGACTGTGAGGGAGAGAAGGTTTTAAGCACCAGAGCACAGGTGTTTCCCACGAACACTAACGAGCTGCAGTGAGAGGAGGTGTGACAGCAAGAAAGCTGCAGATAGGAAGCAGAGCTGACAGAAACTAAATGAACATAGAGAAAATTAGAAACCAAGCCGTGAACAGAATGTTTTAGCAATGATTCAAGTGTGTATCGTGACAGTTTCAGACACATTGGCAAGCTTGAAAACATCTCATCTGATATAGTGGAAAACGTGAAAACATCCTATCAGACATATTGGCAAGTTTGAAAACATCCCATCAGACATAGTGGCAAGCTTGAAAACATCACTTCAGGCGTATTGGCAATCTTGAAAATATCACTTCAGACATAGTGGCATGCTTGTAAACATCCCTTTGGACATAGTGGCAAGCTTGAAAACATCACTTCAGACATAGTGGCAAGATTGAAAACATCCCTTCAGACATATTGGCAAGCTTGAAAACATTGTTTCAGACACATTGCCAAGCATCCCTTCAGATACATTTGCAAGCTTGAAAACATCCCTTTGGACATAGTGGCAAGCTTAAAAATATCTCTTCAGACATTCTGGCAAGCTTGAAAACATCTCTTCAGACATATTGGCAACCTTGAAACCATCCCTTTAGACAAAATTTACACGCTTGAAAACATTGGTTCAGACACATTGGCAAGCTTGAAAACATTCCTTCAGACACATTGACAAGCATCCGTTCAGACACATTTGCAAGCTTGAAAACATCCCGTCAAACATAGTTGCAAGATTGAAAACATCCCTTCAGACATATTGGCAAGCTAGAAAACATACCTTCAGACACATTGGCAATCTTGAAAAAATCCTTTCAGACACATTTGCAAGCTTGAAAACATCCCTTTGGACATAATGGCAAGCTTGAAACCATTCCTTCAGACATATTGTAAAGCTTGAAAACATTGCTTCAGACACATTGGCAAGTTTGAAAACATCCCATTAAGTCACATTGGCAAGCTTGAAATTATCACTTTGGACATAATGGCAAGCTTGAAACCATTCCTTCAGATCTATTGTAAAGCTTGAAAACATCCCTTTAGACATAATGGCAAGCTTGAAACCATTCCTTCATTCATTTTGTCCATCCATCCATTTTCTTCCGCTTATCCTGGGTCGGGTCGCGGGGGTAGCAGCCTAAGTAGGGAGGCCCAGACTTCCCTCTCCCCAGCCACTTGGGCCAGCTCTTCCGGGGGACTCCCGAGGCGTTCCCAGGCCAGCCGAGAAACGTAGTCCCTCCAGCGTGTCCTGGGTCTTCCCCTGGGCCTCCTTCCGGTGGGACGTGTCCGGAACACCTCACCAGGGAGGCGTCCAGAAGGCATCCTAAACAGATGCCCATGCCACCTCAACTGGCTCCTCTCGATGTGGAGAAGCAGCGGCTCTACTCCGAGTCCCTCCCGGATGATCGAGCTTCTCACCCTGTCTCTAAGGGAGAGCCCAGACACCCTGCGGAGAAAACTCATTTCGGCCGCTTGTATCCGAGATCTCATTCTTTCGGTCACAACCCAAAGCTCGTGCCCATAGATGAGGGTGGGAACGTAGATCGATCGGTAAATTGAGAGCTTCGCCTTTTGACTCAGCTCTCTCTTCACCACGACAGACCTGTACAGCGCCCGCTTCACTGCAGACGCTGCACCTATCCGCCTATCGATCTCACGCTCCATTTTTCCCTCATTCGTGAACAAGACCCCAAGATACTTGAACTCCTCCACTTGGGGTAGGACCTCCTCCCTGACCCAGAGAGGGCACTCTACCCTTTTCCGGCTCAAGACCATGGCCTCGGATTTGGAGGAACTGATCTTCATCCCGGCCGCATCGCATTCGGCTGCGAACCGCTCCAGCGAAAGCTGTAAATCACGATCTGATGAAGCCAATAAGACCACATCATCTGCAAAAAGCAGAGATGCAATTCTGAGGCCACCAAAACGGATCCCCTCAACACCTTGGCTGCGCCTAGAAATTCCGTCCATAAAAGTTATGAACAGAATCGGTGACAAAGGGCAACCTTGGCGGAGTCCAACTCTCACCGGGAACAAGCCCGACTTACTGCCGGCGATGCGGACCAGGCTCTGACACCAGTCATACAGGAACCTAACAGCCCGTATCAAAGGGCCTGGTACCCCATACTCCCAGAGTACCCCCCACAGGGCCCCCCGAGGGACGCGGTCAAACGCCTTCTCCAAGTCCACAAAGCACATGTAGACTGGTTGGGCAAACTCCCACGCACCCTCCATGACCCTGCTGAGAGTGTAGAGCTGGTCCAGTGTTCCACGGCCAGGACGAAAACCGCACTGTTCCTCCTGAATCCGAGGTTCGACTATCCGACGGACCCTCCTCTCCAGAACCCCCGAATAGACCTTACCAGGGAGGCTTAAGAGCGTGATTCCCCTGTAGTTGGAACACACTCTACGGTCCCCCTTTTTGAATAGGGGGACCACCACCCCGGTCTGCCAATCCAGGGGAACTTCCCCCATGTCCACGCAACATTGCAGAGTCGCGTAAGCCAACACAACCCTACAACATCCAGAGCCTTAAGGAACTCTGGGCGGATCTCATCCACCCCCGGGGCCCTGCCACCGAAGAGCTTTTTAACCACCTCGGTGACCTCAGCACCAGAGATTGGAGGGCCCGACCCAGAGTCCCCAGGCTCCGCTTCCTCAGTGGAAGACGTGCCGGTGGGATTGAGGAGGTCTTCAAAGTATTCTGCCCACCGACCCACAACATCCCGAGTTGAGGTCAGCAGCACACCATTCCCACTATAAACAGTGTTGGTGGCATACCGCTTCCCCCCCCTGAGACGCCGGATGGCGGACCAGAAACGTCTTGAAGCCGTGCGGAAGTCGTTCTCCATGGCCTCTCCGAACTCCTCCCATGCCTGAGTTTTTGCCTCAGCAACCACCCGAGCCGCATGTCGCTTGGACTGCCGGTACCCATCAGCTGCTTCCGGGGTCCCACAGGCCAAAAAGACCCGATAGGACTCCTTCTTCAGCCTGATAGCATCCCTCACCGACGGTGTCCACCATCGGGTTCGAGGGTTGCCGCCGCGACAGGCACCAACAACCTTGCGGCCGCAGCTTTGGTAGGCCGCCTCGACAATAGAGGCACGAAACATGGTCCACTCAGACTCAATGTCCCCCACCTCCCTTGGAACATGTTCAAAGTTCTCCCGGAGGTGGGAGTTGAAACCCCGTCTCACAGGAGACTCTGCCAGACGTTCCCAGCAAACCCTCACAATACGTTTGGGCCTACCAGGTCTGACCAGCATCCTCCCCCACCATCGGAGCCAACTCACCACCAGGTAGTGATCAGTTGACAGCTCCGCCCCTCTCTTCACCCGAGTGTCCAAGACATGTGGCCGCAGATCAGATGAGACGATGACAAAGTCGATCACCGAACTGCGGCCTAGGGTGTCCTGGTGCCAAGAGCACATATGGACACTCTTATGCTTGAACAAGGTGTTCGTTATTGACAATCCATGACGAGCACAGAAGTCCAACAACAGAACACCACTCTGGTTCAGATCAGGGGGGCCGTTCCTCCCAACCACACCCCTCCAGGTCTCACTGTCATTGCCCACATGAGCATTGAAGTCCCCCAGCAGAACAAGGGAGTCCCCAGAAGGTGCACTTTCCAGTACCCCCTCTAAGGACTCCAGAAAGGGTGGATAATCTGAACTGCCGTTTGGTGCATAAGCACAAACGACAGTCAGAACCCGTCCCCCAACACGTAGGCGGAGAGAGGCCACCCTCTCATTCACCGGGGTGAACCCCAATACACAGGCACCAAGTTGAGGGGCAATTAGTACGCCCACGCCTGCTCGGCGCCTCTCACCAGGGGCAACTCCAGAGTGGAAGAGTGTCCAGCCCCTCTCAAGGAAACTGGTTCCAGAGCCCGAGCCATGCGTAGAGGTGAGTCCGACTATTTCTAGCCGGAACCTCTCAGCCTCACACACCAGCTCAGGCTCCTTCCCCACCAGTGAGGTGACATTCCACGTCCCAATAGCCAGCTTCTGTAGCCGAGGATCAGACTGCCAGGGTCCCCGCCCTCGGCCACCATCCATCCCACATTGCACCCGACCCCTTTGGCCCCTCCCACAGGTGGTGAGCCCATGGGAAGGGGGACCCACGTCTCCTCTTCGGGCTGTGCCCAGCCGAGCTCCATGGGTAAAAGCCCGGCCACCAGGCGCTTGCCCACGTGCCCCACCTCCAGGCCTGGCTCCAGAGTGGGGCCCCGGTGACCCACGTCCGGGCAAGGGAACACTAGGTCCATTTATGTTTTTCATCATAGTGGTGTGTTTGGGCTGCACTTTGTCTGGTCCCTCACCTAGGACCTGTCTGCCATGGGTGACCCTACTAGGGGCATAAAGCCCCTGACAGCATAGCTCCTAGGATCATTGGGACACTCAAACCCCTCCACCACGGTAAGGTGGCAGCCCAGGGAGGGGTCATTCATTTTGTAAAGCTTGAAAACATTGCTTCAGACACATTGTCAAGCTTTAAAATAAACATACCATAAAGTCACATTTGCAAGCTTGAAAAAAATTTTTTGGACATTATGGCAAGCTTGAAACCTTTCTTTCAGACATATTGTAAAGCTTAAAAACAACATTTCAGACACATTGGCAAGCTTGAAAATATCCCTTCAGACACATTGGCAAGCATCCAATAAGACAAATTTGCAAACTTGGAAACATCCTCTTGGACATAATGGCAAGCTTGAAAACATCTCAGCCATAGTGGCAAGCTTGAAAACATCCCTTTAGACTCATTGGCAAGCATCCATTCAGACAATTTGCAAACTTACCATACCATACCTTACCAATTTATTTATAGTGTAATGATTGCGGTGTAACCAGAATGAAAGACCAGAACTGAACAGAGACCAGGACTCAGATAATAGTTTAAAGTGTTTATTTACAGGTTGGTGATATATACAACATTAATGAGGGGAGCGGGAACACCTGGAGAGAAAGCGATGATTTTAAGGGCTGTGGTTGAATGAGAATAAATCTTGTGGGTTTATTCTTACGGTGAGAAGCAGGTGAAGGTATTATCCGGATGGTGTCCAGTGGCACAAGGTGAAGCAACAAGTAGATTGAGGCAAGTGGTGGAAGGCATCCAGCAATTGTAGCTAGGCAGGAGGATTCAGTTCATGTGGAACTCAAGCAGGGCAAGTACAGCAAGATCCAAGCTCTGAGGAAGCGCAGAGGAAAAAACACAATATTAGTATTTACTAATATCACTGAATACTGGCCAGAACACAACTACCATTGGTAGGCAATGTCCCAGCACCTGCAGAGTGGTTCCTGAATCTTCTTATACTCCTCCTGGGTGTTGAGCTGATCATCTGCAGCTGGAGCCAATTAGGAGTGATGAGGAGAGAGAAAGGCAGGGTGTAGGGCAGGATCCTTACATATAGAGCACTTAAAACAGCAACAAGGCCAACCAAAGTGTTGTACAAAAGAAAACAAACATGTACAGCGGACAGGAAAACATAAAATAGAAATACAGATACAAATAGCAGCAGAAGCTAACTAAAATGGCCAACAGAGTAGAGAACAGACCGGACCAAAACAAATCACACCATGTTAAAGGCAAGAGAATAGAAGTGGGTCTTCAAGCGAGACTTAAAGACTGAGAGTGTGGGAGCCTGCCGGGCACTCAGTGGCAACTCATTCCACAGTTGTGGACCTGCAACAGAGAAAGCCCTGTCACCTCTGAGCTTACGACGGGTTTCTGGGACTGAGAGAAGCATCTGGTCTGCTGACCTCAGAGAGCGCGGTGGGACATATGGCTGCAGAAGATCAGTGAGATAGGATGGGGCGGAACTGTTCAGTGATTTAAAAACATACATGAGAATTTTGAATTGGATCCAAAGGTGAATGGGTAGCCAGTGCAGGGAGGCCAAAACTGGCGTGATGTGCTCTCTATAGCCTGTACCAGTTAAAAATCGGGCTGCAGCATTTTGGACCAGTTGTAGACGAGCAATGGAGGACTGACTGATTCCAAACAGAAGTGAATTGCAGTAAACAAGCCTAGATGTTATGAAGGCGTGGATCACTGTCTCAAGGTTCTTCTTGGAGAGTATAGGCTTCAGCTTAGACAGCCGTCTCAGCTGAAAAAAACAGGATTTGACCATCATGTTTACGTGACTGTTGGGTTTTAAGGACGGGTCCATTATCACCCCCAGATTAGTGACCTTTTGTTTCTCTAGCGGGGCTAGAGAGAAAAGGTCAATGTCATGGTTCATGAGTGAGCCACTGGGATGGAACAGCATGACTTCAGACTTCTTCTCATTGAAGCTTAAGAAGTTTAAAGCCATCCAGTCCCAGATGTCAGCCAGGCAGTCAAGAAGAGGCTGAATAGAGTGTGTGCCTCTGTGCCTCAGGGGGAAGTAAATTTGGCAATCATCGGCGTAGAAATGAAAGGGTATGTTGTGTTTGCGGAAGATAGCACCTAGTGGCAGCAGGTATAAAGAAAAGAGAAGGGGACCGAGGATGGACCCCTGTGGTACCCCCCACTGGAGCGCTGTCGATGCCGAACTAAAATCTTTGATATTGACACAGAAGGTTCTGTCAGAGAGGTAGGACCCAAACCATTTAAGGGCTGACCCTGTGATGCCCACCCACTGCTCCAGTCTAGAAATGAGGATGTTGTGGTCGATGGTGTCAAAAGCAGATGTAAGGTCCAATAGGACAAGCAGCACAGAATCACCTGCGTCTGTGGCTATGAAAATGTCGTTAAAAACCTTCAGTAGAGCAGTTTCAGTGCTATGGAGAGATTTGAAGCCAGATTGGAATAACTCTAGGATAGCGTGATCCCCCCAAAACTGTTTCAACTGAGACTCCACAATTTTTTTCCAGAAGTTTAGAGGTGAATGGGAGTCTGGAGACAGGCCGGAAGTTGGACATGACTGAGGGGTCAAGGTTAGGTTTTTTCAGGAGGGGCTGGACAGCAGCATGTTTAAGTCTTTGGCACCACACCTGAGGATAAACTGCTATTCAGAATAGCGAGGATAAAAGGACCCAGGGTAGGAAAAACTTCCTTTAGTAGTCGAGGGGGGACCACATCAAAGGGGGAACCAGAAGGCTTCATGCTGCACATTACCTGCTCCAGAGAGGACAGAGAGATGGGCTCAAAGTAGTCAAACACAGCCACACACTGAGATGGGATGGACAGATCATGAGCTGGTGGAGAAATGAGTGCCCGGGTGTTTGCCACTTTTTCTAAAAAGAAATGGAGGAAGTTTTCACACAGCTCAGTTGAGGCTTCCAGAGGTGAAGGCTCACTGAGGTGTAGAACTGAGTTCAGGGTGGAGAAAAGAACTCGGGGGTTGTGGGAGTTGGAGACAATTAAATCAGAGAAGAATTTACATTTGGCAGCTTTAACGGTTTTCTGATAGTGACGCCAACTGTCCCTTAACATTTGAAAAGAAACCTGGAGCCTGTCCTTCCTCCACCTTCGTTCAGCTCTGCGACACTGCCGCCTAACGGCTCGAGTGACGTCATTCAGCCAAGGCTCTGATCTAAGTTTCGTTTTTCTGGTTTTAAGGGGAACAGCACGGTCCAAAACATTTAAACAGGCAGAGTTGAACTGAGAGGTTAGCTCCTCAGTGGTAAGAGACACCGGGAACTGTTCGATCCTCTCAGAATTAAAACCTTCATTAAAACGAGCAGCAGTGAAACGGTTAATGGAACGCTTACGTGCAAGAACGCACGTCTTAGCAGTATGACAAGGGGGGTGAAGTCAAACAATACAGGCATATGATCTGAAAAAACATTGTCACCGATTTTCAAATTAGAAACAGAGACATCGCGTGTTAAAACGAGGTCCAGCGTGTGACCGTGTTCTTGGGTGGGACCGTTTACCTGCTGGGTTAAATTAAAAGAGTCCAATAAATCCAGAAAGTCTTTGACTAAGGGCTTCTCCTGACAACACACATGCAAATTAAAGTCACCAATAAGCAAAAAGTGAGTGTATCTCTGTGTGATATCAGCCAAAAAGTCAGAGAATTCATTTATGAAGTCCTTAGAACGAGGTGGGCGATAGACGAGCATGCACAGAACCGTAGGAGAGTGTCCGAGTTCAAAGACGCTCAGCTCAAAGCTGGCATGGGACACCAGGATGGACAACTGTTTACAGGCCAAGTTTGCTTTAAAAACTGTTAATAATCCCCCCCCGCGCCGACCTGATAGCCGCGGAGCATTGAAACACAGACAGTCCGGGGGTAGAAGTTGCACCAAGGCGCTGGACTCAACATCAGAAATCCAAGATTCCGTGCCGAACAGAAAATCTAACTCCTGATCTTTAAAAAAGTCATTGAGGATAAACGTCTTGTTGGAAACAGACCTTGCATTGATTAAACACATCCTGATATGGTCCAACACAGGCACAGCCGAGGAGGGAGACGCGTGCGCCAGCGGGCGCAGGTTATGAAGAACGGCTCCTCCAGGTCTGCTGGTGCGGCGCACAGGTAAACAACTCCAGGTGTTCACATGGACTGAGCGCGTGGGCAGCTGGCCAGCAGCCGGGCCCCGGGAGCACCCCGGGTCAGAGAAGAGATGATCAGATCCAGAGCGAGTCCTGATAGAATAATCCACACTTTGCCTCAGTTTCACCAAAATCCCTGCACACTTCCCACGACGTCTGCGACGTTTCCTCCATGGAGAAAGGCCAGGGTCATGCAGAAGGAATGGAGGAATCTCAGATAGGACCGGTGGAGGAGAGTGCTGGCCGCTGTTCAAAAACTCCGCGGGAATTTCAGCAAATGTACGGAGCTCCAAAAGTGCCCGACGATCATACTGAAAATGTGACTCGGCACACTGCACAAACCATTGTAAAAATAACAAAAATAAAATACAAGCAGAGAGCGAGAGACAGGCAGCCCTACACACCGGCGCCATCTTGGAATTCACAGACGTAGTTTCTGATCATGATGGAAAACAAAATGGCCGAGCTGCTGACGTCATGTCCACATCTAAACAAGTTAAGTCTGGTCCTCTGGATGGGTTAAAAAAATTGTAGAAACGTTCTGTCTTCCTCAGTCTGAACTTGAAAACTTCCCTTTGGACATAGTGGCAAGCTTGAAAACAACATTTCAGACATAGTGGCAAGATTGAAAACATCCTTTCAGATATATTGGCAAGCTTGAAAAGATCCCTTCAAACATATTGGCACGCTTGAAAACATCCCTTCAGACACGTTGGCAAGTTTGAAAACATCCCTTCAGACACATTGGCAAGCATCCATTCAGACACATTGGTATGCTTGAAAACATAGTTTCAAATACATTGGCAAGCTTGAAAACATCCCTTCAGACACATTGACAAGCTTGAAAACATCCCATAAAGTTACATTGGCAAGCTTGAAAACATCCCTTCAGACACATTTGCAAGTTAGAAAACATCATTTCAGACACATTTGCAAGCTTGAAAACATCACTTCAGACATAGTGTCAAGCTTGAAAACATCCCTTCAAATACATTGTCTAACATCCCTTCAGACACATTTGCAAGCCTAAAAACATCCTTTTGGACATAGTGGCTAGCTTGAAACCATCTCTTCAGACACATTGGCAAGCTTGAAAACATCCCTTCAAATACATTGTCTAAAA
>NW_023618601.1:25009-26626 GCF_014905685.2 Nematolebias whitei
ACATTGGCAAGCTTGAATTCATCTCTTCAGACACATTGATAAGCTAGAAAACATCACTTCAGACAAATTGGTAAGTTTAAAAAACAACCCTTCAGACACATTGGCAAGCATCCCTTCAGACAAATTTGCAATCATTAAAACATCCCTTCATACACATTGGCAAGCTTGAAAACATCCCTTCAAATACATTGTCTAAAATCCCTTCAGACACATTTGCAACCCTTAAAAAATCCTTTTGGACATAGTGGCTAGCTTGAAAACATCACTTCAGACATAGTGGCAAGCTTGAAAACATCCCTTCAGACACACTGGTCAGCGTCCCTTTAGACACATTTGCAAGCTTGAAAACATTGCTTCAGACACATTGGCATGCTTGAAACCATCCATTCAGACATATTGTCTAGCTTGAAAACATTGCTACAGACACATAGACTAACTTGAAAACATCCCTTCAGACACATTGGCAAGCATTCCTTCAGACAAATTTGAAATCATTAAAACATCCCTTCATACACATTGGCAAGCTTGAAACGGTCCTTTCAGACACCATGGCAAGCATCCTTTCAGACACATTTGCAAGCTTGAAAACATCACTTCAGACATAGTGTCAAGCTTGAAAACAACACTTCAAATACATTGTCTAACATCTTTTCAGACACATTTGCAAGCTTAAAAACATCCTTTTGGACATAGTGGCTAGCTTGAAAATGTCACTTCAGACATAGTGGCAAGCTTGAAAACGTCCCTTCAGACAAAGTATATAGCTTTAAAACATTCCTTCAGACACATTGGCAAGCTTGAAAACATCCCATAGAAACACCTTGGCAGGATTGAAAACATCCCTTCAGACACATTGGCAAGCTTGAAAACATCCCTTCAGACACACTGGCAAGCGTCCCTTTAGACACATGTGCAAGCTTGAAAACATTGCTTCAGACACATTGGCATGCTTGAAACCATCCCTTCAGACATATTGTCTAGCTTGAAAACATTGCTACAGACACAAAGGCTAGCTTGAAAACATCCCTTCAGACATATTGGGAAGCTGGAAAACATCCTTTCAGACACATTGGCAAGCTTGAAAACATTCTTTCAGACACATTGGCAATCTTCAAAATCCCATAAAGACACATTGGCAAGCTTGAATTCATCTCTTCAGACACATTGATAAGCTAGAAAACATCACTTCAGACAAATGGGTAAGTTTTAAAAACAACCCTTCAGACACATTGGCAATCATTAAAATATCCCTTCATACACATTGGCAAGCTTGAAAACATCCCTTCAAATACATTGTCTAAAATCCCTTCAGACACATTTGCAACCCTAAAAACTTCCTTTTGGACATAGTGGCTAGCTTGAAAACATCACTTCAGACATAGTGGCAAGCTGGAAAACATCCCTTCAGACACACTGGTCAGCGTCCCTTCAGACACATAGGCTAACTTGAAAACATCCCTTTAGACACTTTGGCAAGCATTCCTTCAGACAAATTTGAAATCATTAAAACATCCCTTCATACAAATTTACAAGCTTTAAAGCATCCCTTCAGACTTATTGTCAAACTTGGAAACATCCCTTCAAATACATTGTCTAAAATCCCTTCAGACACATTTG
>NW_023618601.1:26726-28081 GCF_014905685.2 Nematolebias whitei
TTTACAAGCTTCCAATGTGTCTTTATGGGATGTTTTCAAGTTTGACATAAGTCTGAAGGGATGCTTTAAAGCTTGTAAATTTGTATGAAGGGATGTTTTAATGATTTCAAATTTGTCTGAAGGAATGCTTGCCAATGTGTCTGAAGGGATGTTTTCAAGTTAGCCTATGTGTCTAAAGGGACGCTGACCAGTGTGTCTGAAGGGATGTTTTCAAGCTTGCCACTATGTCTGAAGTGATGTTTTCAAGCTAGCCACTATGTCCAAAAGGATTTTTTAAGGGTTGCAAATGTGTCTGAAGGGATTTTAGACAATGTATTTGAAGGGATGTTTTCAAGCTTGCCAATGTGTATGAAGGGATGTTTTAATGATTGCAAATTTGTCTGAAGGGATGCTTGCCAATGTGTCTGAGGGGTTGTTTTTTAAACTTACCAATTTGTCTGAAGTGATGTTTTCTAGCTTATCAATGTGTCTGAAGAGATGAATTCAAGCTTGCCAATGTGTCTTTATGGGATTTTGAAGGTTGCCAATGTGTCTGAAAGAATGTTTTCAAGCTTGCCCATAAGTCTGAAGGGATGCTTTAAAGCTTGTAAATTTGTATGTCTCAAAAGATGTATACAAGCTTGTCAGACACATTGGCAACCTTCAAAATCCCATAAAGACACATTGGCAAGCTTGAATTCATCTCTTCAGACACATTGATAAGCTAGAAAACATCACTTCAGACAAATTGGTAAGTAAAGAAAACAATCCTTCAGACACGTTGGCAAGCATCCATTCAGACAAATTTGCAATCATTAAAACATCCCTTCATACACATTGGCAAGCTTGAAAACATCCCTTCAAATACATTGTCTAAAATCCCTTCAGACACATTTGCAACCCTAAAAAAATCCTTTTGGACATAGTGGCTAGCTTGAAAACATCACTTCAGACATAGTGGCAAGCTTGAAAACGTCCCTTCAGACAAAGTATATAGCTTTAAAACATTCCTTCAGACACATTGGTAAGCTTGAAAACATCCCATAGAAACACCTTGGCAAGATTGAAAACATCCCTTCAGACATAATGGGAAGCTGGAAAACATCCTTTCAGACACATTGGCAAGCTTGAAAACATTCTTTAAGACACATTGGCAACCTTCAAAATCCCATAAAGACACATTGGCAAGCTTGAATTCATCTCTTCAGACACATTGATAAGCTAGAAAACATCACTTCAGACAAATTGGTAAGTTTAAAAAACAACCCTTCAGACACATTGGCAAGCATCCCTTCAGACAAATTTGCAATCATTAAAACATCCCTTCATACACATTGGCAAGCTTGAAAACATCCCTTCAAATACATTGTCTAAAA
>NW_023618601.1:28181-30971 GCF_014905685.2 Nematolebias whitei
TGTCCGAAGAGATGTTTTCAAGCTTGCCACAATGTCTGAAGGAATGTTTTCAAGCTTGCCAATGTGACTTTATGGGATGTTTTCAAGCATGTCAATGTGTCTGAGGTATGTTTCTAAGCTTGCCAATATGTCTGAAATGTTGTTTTCAAGTTTACCATTGTGTCTGAAGGGGAGCTTGGCTTTGTGTCTGAAAGGATGTTTTCAATCTTGCAATTTTGTCTGAAGCAATGTTTTCAAGCTTGCAACTATGTCCGAAGAGATGTTTTCAAGCTTACAATGTGTCTGAAGGGATGTTTTCAAGCTTGATACTATGTCTGAAGGGATTTTTTCAAGATTGCCACTATGTCTGAAGTGATGTTTTCAAGCTAGCCACTATGTCCAAAATGATGGTTTTAGGGTTGCAAATGTGTCTGAAGGGATGTTAGACAATGTATCTGAAGGGATGTTTTCAAGCTTGCCAATGTGTCTGAAAAGATGGTTTCAAGGTTGCCAATATGTCTGAAGGGATGTTTTCAATCTTACCAATTCGTCTGAAGTGATGTTTTCTAGCTTATCAATGTGTCTAAAGAGATGAATTCAAGCTTGCCAATGTGTCTTTATGGGATTTTGAAGGTTGTCAATGTGTAGTGAACTAGGTCTGAGGTCAAATCCTGACCTTAAGGACCTTATGGGACAGAAACTGTAATTTCATTGATTTGAATCCAGAAATACAGGTTAACCCATCCTGAGACTTTCTTTCTTGAATTAATCAAGTGAAAGAAGACTACTTTCGATTATCATTACTATTTTACAAATGTTTGATAATCAAATTGTGTTAGTTCAAACAATGTTTAAATGTTGAAGTGAACTACTCATTTTTAAATCAACTGTGAAACAGTAATAATGATTTTTAATCCTCATTCAAAGTGGAAATCAAGTTGGAATATGTTACAGAGTAATGATTCAATTTCTTGATCGTCTGTTTGAAATGAGCAAGTTGTGTAAGTTGGTCAAAGTTCAAGTTTCGGTCAACTGCAAGTTTACTGAAAAAGAAATGTCATGTTTAACTTTTACAGCAAGATACTAGAGAATTGACTCCACGAAGTCTGAGTTCTTCATAATATCTTCTGTCTGTTCTTAAACAATCTTAATCTTTTTCCTTGACTTTTTAATAACACCTTACATCACAAAAAACACCTCTGTTTTGGTCCATCGACCAATCAGAAACTCCCAAATGAACCGGAAATAGAGCTCTTTAAATGTCGGTACTTCCTAGTTCAACCCAGTTGGAGTCGGGTGGAGAGTTTGCAGCTCCAGTCGTTTGGGAGAACAGAAGTCCAGCATAATCCAGAGCTCTTCTGAGTCTTGTGGGAATTATGACATCTTCCACCTCTGAGTGGAACTTCTGAAGGACTCCACTCATGGGAAGTCCACTCGTGAGGTGAACTGTTGTTGATGAAGTCCCGCCACCACTCCGGACGGTTCTCTGCCATCCTACGGAGACGCTGGACCGGTAGCTTAACTGGAGCTCCGCTTCCACTGATTCATCGTCAGAGAGGTAATGAGTCGAGTTCACTACCGAGCGTACCGAGGAAAGCTGGGTCGAATGGAGGGTGCCGTTCTGTTCAACACTTTTCACTCACACACACACCATCTCCCTCCCTCTAAACTTCAATCTTTAAACTCTTCTATCTGCTAGCAAATTGATCCAGATATTTCCAGAAATGTCTGTTGTGAAGTTTTTCAACCATCGCCGTATGGTTAATGTCTGTTGTACTGCTGGAAGTGAGAAAACAATCGCCGTATTGTTTACTCCTTGTAAAACTTGCTAAATTAGCCATGTTGTTATAAATCATTTTGCCAAATTAATGTAAATGTGTGATGTGTTAAACTTGATTCTGTTAATAAATGACCCACTGTCGTTGGTGAGTCAAAGATAATTAACGTCTCACGTTACATGTTTAATAATTCAATGCACGATATTATCCAGTCCAGAAAAATTAAAGAATCCGTTTAATTTATGAATATATATCAGCATATGTTCATCTACAAATGTGTCTGAAGGAATGTTTTCAAACTTGCCAATATGTCTGAAGTGATGTTTTTAGGGTTGCAAATGTGTCTGAAGGGATGTTAGACAATGTATTTTAAGGGATGTTTTCAAGCTTGCCAATGTGTCTGAAGAGATGGTTTCAAGGTTGCCAATATGTCTGAAGGGATGTTTTCAATCTTGACATTTTGTCTGAAGGGATGTTTTCAAGCTTGCAACTGTGTCCGAAGAGATGTTTTCAAGCTTGCCACAATGTCTGAAGGAATGTTTTCAAGCTTGCCACAATGTCTGAAGGAATGTTTTCAAGTTTGCCAATGTGACTTTATGGGATGTTTTCAAGCATGTCAATGTGTCTGAGGTATGTTTCTAAGCTTGCCAATATGTCTGAAATGTTGTTTTCAAGTTTACCATTGTGTCTGAAGGGAAGCTTGGCAGTGTGTCTGAAAGGATGTTTTCAAGATTGCCAAAGTGTCTGAAGCGATGTTTTCAAGCTTGATACTATGTCTGAAGGGATTTTTTCAAGCTTACTAATATGTCAGAAGGGATGTTTTCAAGCTAGCCACTATGTCCAAAATTATGTTTTTAGGGTTGCAAATGTGTCTGAAGGGATGTTAGACAATATATCTGAAGGGATGTTTTCAAGCTTGCCAATGTGTCTTTATGGGATTTTGAAGCTTGCCAATGTGTCTGAAAAGATGGTTTCAAGGTTGCCAATATGTCTGAAGGGATGTTTTCAAGCTTACCAATTTGTCTGAAGTGAT
>NW_023618601.1:31071-32475 GCF_014905685.2 Nematolebias whitei
CTTTTTTGTTGTTATATACCTGGATGACTGAGAAAACAAACTTTGTGATTGCTTCAGACACTTTGGCAATCTTGAAAACATCCTTTCAGACACACTGCCAAGCTTCCCTTCAGAAACAATGGTAAACTTGAAAACAACATTTCAGACATATTGGTAAGCTAAGAAACATACCTCAGACACAATGACATGGTTGAAAACATCCCAAAAAGTCACATTGGCAAACTTGAAAACATTCCTTCAGACATTGTGGCAAGCTTGAAAACATTCCTTCAGACACACTGATAAGCTAGAAAACATCACTTCAGACAAATTGGTAAGCTTGAAAACATCCCTTTAGACATATTGGCAACCTTGAAACTATCTTTTCAGACACATTGGCAAGCTTCAAAATCCCATAAAGACACATTGGCAAGCTTGAATTCATCTCTTCAGACACATTGATAAGCTAGAAAAGATCACTTCAGACAAATTGGTAAGCTTGAAAACATCCCTTCAGACATATTGGCAACCTTGAAACCATCTTTTCAGACACATTGGCAAGCTTGAAAACATCTCTTCAGATATATTTTCTAACATCCCTTCAGACACATTTGCAACCCTAAAAACATCATTTTGGACATAGTGGCTAGCTTGAAAACATCGCTTCAGACACTTTGGCAATCTCGAAAACATCCCTTCAGACACATTGTAAGCTTGAAAACATCTCTTTGGACATAGTTGCAAGCTTGAAAACATTGCTTTAGACAAAATTGCAAGATTGAAAACATCCTTTCAGACACAAAGCCAAGCTTCCGTTCAGACACAATGGTAAACTTGAAAACAACATTTCAAACATAATGGCAAGCTTAGAAACATACCTCAGACACATTGACATGCTTGAAAACATCCCATAAAGTCACATTGGCAAGCTTGAAAACATTCCTTCAGACATTGTGGTAAGCTTGAAAACATTCCTTCAGACACATTGGTAACCTTCACAATCCCATAAAGACACATTGGTAAGCTTGAATTCATCTCTTCAGACACATTGATAAGCTAGAAAACATCACTTCAGACAAATTGGTAAGCTTGAAAACATCACTTCAGACATTGTGGCAATCTTGAAAACATCTCTTCTGACCTATTATCAAGCTTGAAAAAATACCTTCAGACAAATTGGCAAGATTGAAAACATCCCTTCAGACAAATTTGCAAACTTTGAAACATCACTTCAGACATATTGGCAAGTTTGAAAACATTCCTTCAGACACATTGGCAACCTTCAAAATCCCATAAAGACACATTGGTAAGCTTGAATTCATCTCTTCAGACACATTGATAAGCTAGAAAACATCACTTCAGACAAATTGGTAAGCTTGAAAACATCACTTCAGACATAGTGGCAATCTTGAAAACATCCCTTCA
>NW_023618601.1:32575-32788 GCF_014905685.2 Nematolebias whitei
CAAGCTTGACAATGTGTCTGAAAAGATGGTTTTAAGGTTGCCAATATATCTGAAGGGATGTTTTCAAGCTTACCAATTCGTCTGAAGTGATGTTTTCTAGCTTATCAATGTGTCTGAAGAGATTAATCAAGCTTGCCAATGTGTCTTTATGGGATTTTGAAGGTTGCCAATGTGTCTGAAGGAATGTTTTCAAACTTGCCAATATGTCTGAAG
>NW_023618601.1:32888-33653 GCF_014905685.2 Nematolebias whitei
ACTATGTCCAAAAGGATGTTGTTAGTGTTGCAAATGTGTCTGAAGGGTTGTTAGACAATGTATTTAAAGGGATGTTTTCAAGCTTGCCAATGTGTCTGAAGAGATGGTTTCAAGGTTGTGAATATGTATGAAGGGATGTTTTCAATCTTGCCTCTTTGTCTGAAGGGATGTTTTCTAGCTCGCAACTGTGTCCGAAGAGATGTTTTCAAGCTTGCCACAATGTCAGAAGGGATGTTTTCAAGATTGCCACTATGTCTGAAGTGATGTTTTCAAGCTAGCCACTGTGTACAAAATGATGTTTTTAGGGTTGCAAATGTGTCAGAAAGGATGTTAGACAATGTATTTGAATGGATGTTTTCAAGCTTCACAATGTGTCTGAAAAGATGGTTTTAAGGTTGCCAATATGTCTGAAGGGATGTTTTCAAGCTTACCAATTCGTCTGAAGTGATGTTTTCTAGCTTATCAATGTGTCTGAAGAGATTAATCAAGCTTGCCAATGTGTCTTTATGGGATTTTGAAGGTTGCCAATGTGTCTGAAGGAATGTTTTCAAACTTGCCAATATGTCTGAAGTGATGTTTCAAAGTTTGCAAATTTGTCTGAAGTGATGTTTTCAAGCTAGCCACTATGTCCAAAAGGATGATTTTAGGCTTGCAAATGTGTCTGAAGGGATGTTAGACAATGTATTTGAAGGGATGTTTTCAAGCTTGCCAATGTGTTTGAAGAGATGGTTTCAAGGTTGCCAATATGTCTGAAGGGATGTTTTC
>NW_023618601.1:33753-35501 GCF_014905685.2 Nematolebias whitei
CAAGCTTGACAATGTGTCTGAAAAGATGGTTTTAAGGTTGCCAATATATCTGAAGGGATGTTTTCAAGCTTACCAATTCGTCTGAAGTGATGTTTTCTAGCTTATCAATGTGTCTGAATAGATGAATCAAGCTTGCCAATGTGTCTTTATGGGATTTTGAAGGTTGCCAATGTGTCTGAAGGAATGTTTTCAAACTTGCCAATATGTCTGAAGTGATGTTTCAAAGTTTGCAAATTTGTCTGAAGTGATGTTTTCAAGCTAGCCACTATGTCCAAAAGGATGATTTTAGGCTTGCAAATGTGTCTGAAGGGATGTTAGAAAATTTACCAATTTGTCTGAAGGGATGTTTTCAATCTTGCCAATTCGTCTGAATTGATGTTTTCAAGCTTGAAACTGTGTCCGAAGAGATGTTTTCAAGCTTGAAAACATCAATTCAGACGAATTGGCAAGATTGAAAACATCCCTTCAGACAAATTGGCAAGTTTGAAAACATTCCTTCAGATACATTGGCAACCTTCAAAATCCCATAAAGACACATTGGCAAGCTTGATTCATCTCTTCAGACACATTGATAAGCTAGAAAACATCACTTCAGACAAATTGGTATGCTTGAAAACATCCCTTCAGACATATTGGCAACCTTGAAACCATCTTTTCAGACACAATGGCAAGCTTGAAAACATCCATTCAGATACATTGTCTAACATCCCTTCTGACACATTTGCAACCCTAAAAACATAATTTTGGACATAGTGGCTAGCTTGAAAACATCGCTTCAGACACTTTGGTAATCTCGAAAACATCCCTTCAGACACATTGTAAGCTTGAAAACATCTCTTTGGACATAGTTGCAGGCTTGAAAACATTGCTTTAGACAAAATTGCAAGATTGAAAACATCCTTTCAGACACAAAGCCAAGCTTCCCTTCAGACACATTGGTAAACTTGAAAACAACATTTCAAACATAATGGCAAGCTTAGAAACATACCTCAGACACATTGACATGCTTGAAAACATCCCATAAAGTCACAGTGGCAAGCTTGAACACATTCCTTCAGACATTGTGGCAAGCTTGAAAGCATGTCTTCGGACACAGTTGCAAGCTTGAAAACATCCCTTCAGACAAATTGGCAAAATTGAAAACATCCCTTCAGACATATTGGCAACCTTGAAAACATCCCTTCAGATATATTGGCAACCTTAAAACCCTCTCTTCAGACACATTGGCAAGCTTGAAAACATCCCTTCAAATACATTGTCTAACATCCATTAAGACACATTTGCAAGCCTAAAATCATCCTTTTGGACATAGTGGCTAGCTTGAAAACATCACTTCAGACAAATTTGCAAACTTTGAAACATCACTTCAGACATATTGGCAAGTTTGAAAACATTCCTTCAGACACATTGGCAACCTTCAAAATCCCATAAAGACACATTGGTAAGCTTGAATTCATCTCTTCAGACACATTGATTAGCTAGAAAACATCACTTCAGACAAATTGGTAAGCTTGAAAACATCACTTCAGACATAGTGGCAATCTTGACAACATCCCTTCTGACCTATTAGAAAGCTTGAAAAAATCCCTTCAGACATAGTATCAAGCTTGAAAACATTGCTTCAGACACTTTGGCAATCTCGAAAACATTCCTTCAGACACATTGTAAGCTTGAAAACATCTCTTCGGAAATAGTTGCAAGCTTGAAAACATTGCTTCAGACAAAATTGCAAGATTGAAAATATCCTT
>NW_023618601.1:35601-36009 GCF_014905685.2 Nematolebias whitei
TAAACTTGAAAACAACATTTCAGACATATTGGCAAGCTTAGAAACATACCTCAGACACATTGACATGCTTGAAAACATCTCATAAAGTCACATTGGCAAGCTTGAAAACATTCCTTCAGAAAAAATGGCAAGGTTGAAAACATCCCTTCAGACATATTGGCAACCTTGAAACCATCTCTTCAGACACATTGGCAAGCTTGAAAACATCCCTTCAAAAACATTGTCTAACATCCCTTCAGACACATTTGCAAACTTTGAAACATCACTTCAGACATATTGGCAAGTTTGAAAACATTCCTTCAGACACATTGGCAACCTTCAAAATCCCATAAAGACACATTGGCAAGCTTGATTCATCTCTTCAGACACATTGATAAGCTAGAAAACATCACTTCAGACAAATTGGTA
>NW_023618601.1:36109-36688 GCF_014905685.2 Nematolebias whitei
ATACATTGTCTAACATCCCTTCAGACACATTTGCAACACTAACAACACTTGGACATAGTGGCTAGCTTGAAAACATCACTTCAGACAAATTTGCAAACTTTACAACATCTCTTCAGACATATTGGCAAGCTTGAAACCATTTCTTCAGACATATTGTAAAGCTTGAAAAAACTGCTTCAGACACATTGGCAAGCATCCCTTTAGACAAATTTTCAAACTTCAAAACATCACATCAAACACATTGGCAACCTTCAAAAGTCCCATAAAGACACATTGGCAAGGTTTAAAACATCACTTCAGACAAATTTGCAATCATGAAAACATCCCTTCATACACATTGGCAAGCTTGAAATGGTCATTTCAGACACATTGGCAAGCATCCTTTCATACACATTTGCATGCTTGAAAACATCCCTTTGGACATGTGTCATCTTGAAAACATCACTTCAGACATAGTGTCAAGCTTGAAAACATCCCTTCAGACATTTGCAACCTTGAAACATCTCTTCAGACACATTGGCAAGTTTGAAAACATTCCATCAAATACATTTTCTAACATCCCTTCAGACACATTTGCAA
>NW_023618601.1:36788-37817 GCF_014905685.2 Nematolebias whitei
CAAGCTTGAAAACATGTCTTCGGACACAGTTGCAAGCTTGAAAACATCCCTTCAGACAAATTGGCAAGATTGAAAACATCCCTTCAGACATATTGGCAACCTTGAAAACATCCCTTCAGACATATTGGAAACCTTGAAACCATCTCTTCAGACACATTGGCAAGCTTGAAAACATCCTTTTGGACATACTGGCTAGCTTGAAAACATCACTTCAGACAAATTTGCAAACTTTGAAACATCACTTCAGACAAATTGGTAAGCTTGAAAACATCCCTTCAGACATATTGGCAACCTTGAAACCATCTTTTCAGACACATTGGCAAGCTTGAAAACATCTCTTCAGATATATTGTCTAACATCCCTTCAGACACATTTGCAACCCTAAAAACATCATTTTGGACATAGTGGCTAGCTTGAAAACATCGCTTCAGACACTTTGGCAATCTCGAAAACATCCCTTCAGACACATTGTAAGCTTGAAAACATCTCTTTGGACATAGTTGCAAGCTTGAAAACATTGCTTTAGACAAAATTGCAAGATTGAAAACATCCTTTCAGACACAAAGCCAAGCTTCCCTTCAGACACATTGGTAAACTTGAAAACATTTCAAACATAATGGCAAGCTTGGAAACATACCTCAGACACATTGACATGCTTGAAAACATCCCATAAAGTCACAGTGGCAAGCTTGAACACATTCCTTCAGACATTGTGGCAAGCTTGAAAACATGTCTTCGGACACAGTTGCAAGCTTGAAAACATCCCTTCAGACATATTGGCAACCTTGAAAACATCCCTTCAAATACATTGTCTAACATCCCTTCAGACACATTTGCAAGCCTAAAATCATCCTTTTGGACATAGTGGCTAGCTTGAAAACATCACTTCAGACAAATTTGCAAACTTCAAAATCCCATAAAGACACATTGGTAAGCTTGAATTCATCTCTTCAGACACATTGATAAGCTAGAAAACATCACTTCAGACAAATTGGTAAGCTTGAAAACATCACTTCAGACATAGTGGCA
>NW_023618601.1:37917-38556 GCF_014905685.2 Nematolebias whitei
AGACATATTGGCAAGTTTGAAAACATTCCTTCAGACACATTGGCAACTTTCAAAATCCCATAAAGACACATTGGCAAGCTTGAAAACATCTCTTCAGACACATTGATAAGCTAGAAAACATCACTTCAGACGAATTGGTAAGCTTGAAAACATCCCTTAAGACATATTGGCAACCTTGAAACCATCTTTTCAGACACATTGGCAAGCTTGAAAACATCCCTTTAGATACATTGTCTAACATCCCTTCAGACACATTTGCAACCCTAAAACCATCATTTTGGACATAGTGGCTAGCTTGAAAACATCACTTCAGACATAGTGGCAATCTTGCAAAAATCCCTTCAGACATAGTATCAAGCTTGAAAACATCGCTTCAGACACATTGTAAGCTTGAAAACATCTCTTCGGACATAGTTGCAAGCTTGAAAACATTGATTCAGACAAAATTGCAAGATTGAAAACATCCTTTCAGACACAAAGCCAAGCTTCCCTTCAGACACAATGGTAAACTTGAAAACAACATTTCAGACATAATGGCAAGCTTAGAAACATACCTGACACATTGACATGCTTGAAAACATCCCATAAAGTCACATTGGCAAGCTTGAAAACATTCCTTCAGACATTGTGGCAAGCTTG
>NW_023618601.1:38656-42719 GCF_014905685.2 Nematolebias whitei
AGCTTAGAAACATACCTCAGACACATTGACATGCTTGAAAACATCACATAAAGTCACATTGGCAAGCTTGAAAACATTCCTTCAGACATTGTGGCAAGCTTGAAAACATCTCTTCGGACACAGTTGCAAGCTTGAAAACATCCCTTCAAATACATTGTTTAACATCCCTTCATACACATTTGCAACCCTAAAAACATCCTTTTGGACATATTGGCTAGCTTGAAAACATCACTTAAGACATAGTGGCAATCTTGAAAACATCCCTTCTGACATATTAGCAAGCTTGAAAAAATCCCTTCAGACATAGTATCAAGCTTGAAAACATCGCTTCAGACACTTTGGCAATCTTGAAAACATCCCTTCAGACACATTGTAAGCTTGAAAACATCTCTCCGGACATAGGTGCAAGCTTGAAAACATTGCTTCAGACAAAATTGCAAGATTGAAAACATCCTTTCAGACACACTGCCAAGCATCCCTTCAGACACATTTGCAAGCTTGAAATCATCCCTTTGGACATAATGGCAAGCTTTAAACCATTTCTTCAGACATATTGTAAAGCTTGAAAAAACTGCTTCAGACACATTGGCAAGTTTGAAAATGTCCCTTCAGACACATTGGCAAGCATCCTTTCAGACAAATTTTCAAACTTTAAAACATCCCTTCAAACACATTGGCAACCTTCAAAGTCCCATAAAGACACATTGGCAAGCTTGAAAACATCACTTCAGACAAATTTGCAATCATGAAAACATCCCTTCATACACATTGGCAAGCTTGAAATGGTCATTTCAGACACATTGGCAAGCATCCTTTTATACACATTTGCAAGCTTGAAAACATCCCTTTGGACATGTGTCATCTTGAAAACATCACTTCAGACATAGTGTCAAGCTTGAAAACATCCCTTCAGACATATTGGCAACCTTGAAACATCTCTGCAGACACATTGGCAAGCTTGAAAACATTCCTTCAAATACATTTTCTAACATCCCTTCAGACACGTTTGCAACCCTAAAAACATCCTTTTGGACATATTGGCTAGCTTGAAAACATCACTTCAGACATAGTGGCAATCTTGAAAACATCCCTTCTGACATATTAGCAAGCTTGAAAAAATCCCTTCAGACATAGTATCAAGCTTGAAAACATCGCTTCAGACACTTTGGCAATCTTGAAAACATCCTTTCAGACACACTGCCAAGCTTCCCTTCAGACACAATGGTAAACTTGAAAACAACATTTCAGACATATTGGCAAGCTTAGAAACATACCTCAGACACATTGACATGCTTGAAAACATCCCATAAAGTCACAGTGGCAAGCTTGAACACATTCCTTCAGACATTGTGGCAAGCTTGAAAACATGTCTTCGGACACAGTTGCAAGCTTGAAAACATCCCTTCAGACAAATTGGCAAGCCTAAAATCATCCTTTTGGACATAGTGGCTAGCTTGAAAACATCACTTCAGACAAATTTGCAAACTTTGAAACATCACTTCAGACATATTGGCAAGTTTGAAAACATTCCTTCAGACACATTGGCAACCTTCAAAATCCCACAAAGACACATTGGTAAGCTTGAATTCATCTCTTCAGACACATTGATAAGCTAGAAAACATCACTTCAGACAAATTGGTAAGCTTGAAAACATCCTTTCAGACATATTGGCAACCTTGAAACCATCTTTTCAGACACATTGGCAAGCTTGAAAACATCCATTCAGATACATTGTCTAAAATCCATTCTGACACATTTGTAACCCTAAAAACATCATTTTGGACATATTGGCTAGCTTAAAAACATCACTTCAGACATAGTGGCAATCTAGAAAAAATCCCTTCTGACATATTAGCAAGCTTGAAAAAAGTCCCTTCAGACATAGTATCAAGCTTGAAAACATCCCTTCAGACACTTTGGCAATGTTGAAAACATCCCTTCAGACACATTGTAAGCTTGAAAACATCTCTTCGGACATAGTTGCAAGCTTGAAAACATTGCTTCAGACAAAATTGCAAGATTGAAAACATCCTTTCAGACACAAAGCCAAGCTTCCCTTCAGACACATTGGTAAACTTGAAAACAATGTTTCAGACATATTGGCAAACATACCTCAGACACATTGACATGCTTGAAAACATCCCTTGAGACATTTTGGCAAGGTTGAAACCATCCCTTCAGACTTATTGACAAGCTTGAAAACATTGCTTCAGACATAGTGTCAAGCTTGAAAACATCCATTCAGATACATTGGCAAGCTTGACAACATCCCTTCAGACACATTGGTAAGCTTGAAATCATCTCTTCGGACATAGTTGCAAGCTTGAAAACATCCCTTGAGACAAAATGGCAAGATTGAAAACATCCTTTCAGACACAAAGCCAAGCTTCCCTTCAGACACAATGGTAAACTTGAAAACAACGTTTCAGACATATTGGCAAGCTTAGAAACATACCTCAGACACATTGACATGCTTGACAATATCCCATAAAGTCACATTGGCAAGCTTGAAAACATTCCTTCAGACATTGTGGCAAGCTTGAAAACCTCTCTTTGGACACAGTTGCAAGCTTTAAAACATCCCTTCTGACAAAATTGCAAGGTTAAAAACATCCTTTCAGACACATTGCCAAGCTTCCCTTCAGACACAATGGTAAACTTGAAAACAACGTTTCAGACATAAAGTCAAGCTGAAAAACATACCTCAAACACATTCACATGCTTGAAAACATCCCTTCAGACATTTTGGCAAGCTTGAAAACATTCCTTCAGACATTGTGGCAAGCTTGAAAACATCTCTTCGGACACAGTTGCAAGCTTGAAAACATCCCTTCAGACAAAATGTCAAGATTGAAAACATCCCTTCAGACATATTGGCAACCTTGAAACCATCTCTTCAGACACATTGGCAAGCTTGAAAACATCCCTTCAAATACATTGTCTAACATCCCTTCAGACACATTTGCAACCCTAAAAACATCCTTTTGGACATAGTGGCTAGCTTAAAAACATCACTTCAGACATAGTGGCAATCATGAAAACATCCCTTCTGACATATTAGCAAGCTTGAAAAAAATCCCTTCAGACATAGTATCAAGCTTGAAAACATCGCTTCAGACACTTTGGCAATCTTGAAAACATCCCTTCAGACACATTGTAAGCTTGAAAACATCTCTTTGGACATAGTTGCAAGCTTGAAAACATTGCTTCAGACAAAATTGCAAGATTGAAAACATCCTTTCAGACACAAAGCCAAGCTTCCCTTCAGACACAATGGTAAACTTGAAAACAACATTTCAGACATATTGGCAAGCTTAGAAACATACCTCAGACACATTGACATGCTTGAAAACATCCCATAAAGTCACATTGGCAAGCTTGAAAACATTCCTTCGGCCATATTGGCAAGCTTGAAAACATCCATCAGACATAGTGGTTAACTAGAAAACATCCTTTCAGACATATTGGCAAGGTTGAAAACATCATTCCAAACATAGGGGCAAGCTTGAAAACATCCCTTCAGACACATCAACAAGCTTGAAATCATAAAGTCACATTGGCAAGCTTGAAAACATCCCTTCAGACACATTTGCAATTTTGAAAACATCCCTATGGACATAGTGTCATGCTTGAAAACATCCCTTCAGACATATTGGCAAGCTTGAAACCATCTATTTGGACACATTGACAAGCTTGAAAACATCCCATAAATTCACATTGGCAAGCTTGAAAACATCCCTATGGACCTAGTGGCAAGCTTGAAAACATCCCTTCAGACATAGTGACAAGCTTGAAAACATCCCTTTGGACATAGTTGCCAGCTTGAAAACATCCCTTCAGACATAGTGTCAAGCTTGAAAACATTCCAACAGTCACATTGGCAAATTTTAAAACATCCTATAAAATCACATTGGCAAGCCTAAAAACAAAGCTTCAGACACATTTTTAATCTTGAAAGCATCCCATCAGACATAATGGCAAACTTGAAAACATACCTTCAGACACATTGGCAAGCTTGAAAAAAATCCCTTCAGACATATTGGCAAGCTTTAAACCATCCCT
>NW_023618601.1:42729-48671 GCF_014905685.2 Nematolebias whitei
CCTTCAGACATATTGGCAAGTTTGAAAACATCCCTCCAGACATAGTGGCAAGCTTGAAATCATCCCTTCAGACACATTTGCAAGCTTGAAAACATCCCTTTGGACATGGTGGCAAGCTTGAAAACATCCCTTCAGACACATTTGCAAGCTTGAAAACATCCCTTCAGATATATTGGCAAGCTTGAAAACATCCCTTTGGATACAATGGCAAGCTTGAAAACATCCTTCAGACATAGTGGTTAGCTAGAAAACATCTTTCAGACACATTGGCAAGCTAGAAAACATGCCTTCAGACATAGTGGCAAGCTTGAAAACATCCCTTCAGACACAATTGCAAGCTTGAAAACATCCCTTTGGACATGGTGGCAAGCTTAAAAACATCCCTTCAGATATATTGGCAAGCTTGAAAACATCCCTTTGGATACAATGGCAAGCTTGAAAACATCCTTCAGACATAGTGGTTAGCTAGAAAACATCCTTTCAGACATAGTGGCAAGGTTGAAAACATCATTTCATCTTAGGGGCAAGCTTGAAAACATCCCTTCAGACACATTCACAGGCTTTAAAACATCCCTTTGGACATAGTGACAAGCTTTAAAACATCACTTCCGACACATTGGCAAGCATCCTTTCAGACACATTTGCAAACTTATAAAAATCCCTTTGGACATAGTGGAAAGCTTGCAAACTTCCCTTCAGACTTATTGACAAGTTTGAAACCATCCATTCAGTCATAGTGTCAAGTTTGAAAACATTCTATCAGACACATTGGCAAGCTTGAAAACATACTATAAAGATACATTGGCAAGCTTGAAAACATCGCTTCAGACACATTGGCAATCTTGAAAACATTCCTTCAGACATATTGTCAAACTTGAAAACATCCCTTCAGACACATTTGTAAGCTTGAAAACTTCCCTTCAGACATATTGGCAAGTTTGAAAACATCCCTTCAGACATAGTGTCAAGCTTGAAATCATCCCTTTGGACATAGTGGCAAGCTTGAACACATCCCTTCAGACACATTGGCAAGCTTGAAAACATCCCATACAGACGCATTGGCAAGCTTGAAAACATTGCTTAAGACACATTGGCAAGATAGAAAACATCCCTTCAGACACATTTGCAAGCTTGAACACATCCCTTTGGGCATAGTGCCAAGCTTGAAAACATCCTTCTGACATAGTGGTTAGCTAGAAAACATCCTTTCAGACATAGTGGCAAGGTTGAAAACATCATTTCGAACATAGGGGCAAGCTTGAAAACATCCTTTCAGATACATTAACAAGCTTGAAATCATAAAGTCACATTGGCAAGCTTTAAAACATCCCTTCAGACATATTGGCAAGCATCCCTTCAGACACATTTGCAAGCTTGAAATTTTTCCTTCAGACATATTGGCAAGCATCCCTTCAGACACATTTGCAAACTTATAAAAATCCCTTTGGACATAGTGGAAAGCTTGTAAACTTCCCTTCAGACTTATTGGCAAGTTTGAAACCATCCATTCAGTCATAGTGTCAAGTTTGAAAACATTCTATCAGACACATTGGCAAGCTTGAAAACATACTATAAAGATACATTGGCAAGCTTGAAAACATTGCTTCAGACACATTGGCAATCTTGAAAACATTCCTTTAGACATATTGTCAAACTTGAAAACATACCTTCAGACACATTGGCAAGCTTGAAAACATCCCTTCAGACACATTGGCCAGCTTGAAAACGTCCCTTCAGACATATTGTGTAACGAACCCCTTCAAATACTGGACCAAAATCACCACAAACACTTGAAACTAAATATAAAAGTTTATTGGAGAGAGTCTGGCTTCTCAAAGAAAGAACTGGTTCTGGTGTCGATCTAAGAGCTCGGGCTGGAACGAGTCTGTAAACAAGTAGAGTACGGTTAGTGGCCAGGCGGGAGACAGAAGCAGGTGCAAATGTCAAAAAGGTGAGACCACTAACCGTTACTCTGGTTGAAGGGGACGTGAGATTAATGAGTCGCTCCAAGCTGATGTGCCCACTGCAGGAGGAATGATCCCGGTGAAGAGAGTCAGCCGGCTGCAGCGTTGAACCCAAGGATGGATGGATGGATGAAAAGCGCTGCTCCGCAGCGGCGCCGAACCAGAACCCGGTCCGTGAGGCGGGAGGCGAAGTCGTGCAGGCGAGGGTCAAAACCAGAGAGCAGAGATGCGACAGTACCATGCAGGAGCGGGCGATAGGCAGGTCAGGAGCAGGCGTGGGTCGAGAACCAGCAGGAGAAGAATAAATCCAAAGGAGCGGGCGAGAGTCGAAGTCAGACGGTCCGGAGTCGATAACCAGGAAGCAAGCGAACAGAGGCGAGGATACGAAGACCGGGAGGAGGGACAGGAGCAGGGCAGACAAAACAAGGCAGGAGGGAAACTATGAAAGGACAGGAGACTGTAGAAGCGCGGGATATCTATTGGCAGGCAAGCTGTTTTCGACTATCTGGCGCTCACCCTGTGAACAGACCAGGTTTATAAAGGGTGCAGCGACAGGTGCAGCTAATGAAAACTAATCAGTGCAGAGTGAAGTGAAGGAAAGACAAATTTAAACTATCATGCAGCCAGCAGAGAGAAACAGACAGAGTGCTGAAGAAATAAAAGTCTCAAAAACAAAGAGAAACAAATAATAAGAAGAATAGAAGAGAAGAAAATCCACAGACACCAAGCAGTGAACAAAGTGACAAAAATATAAACTCAGACAGGCGTGAATCGTGACATATCCCCACCTCAAGGGACGCCTCCTGGCGTCCCACCTGGTTGGTCCGGATGACAGGCGTGGAAGTCTGAGATGAGAGACTTGTCCAGGATGTTACGAGCAGGGACCCAAGAACGTTCCTCCGGACCATAACCCTCCCAGTCGACCAAGAACTGAAGACCGCGACCCCTCCGTCTAGAGCGGAGAAGACGATGGACCGTGTAGGCAGGGGACCCATCAATCAGACGGGCGGGTGGGGGGGAACGAACGGGAGTGTGAAAACTAGACGAGGTGACCGGTTTGATGCAGGAGACATGAAAGGAGGGATGTACGCGAAATGACTTGGGCAGGGAGAGACGGACAGCGACAGGATTAATAATTTTAGAAATAGGAAAAGGACCAATAAAACGGGGAGCAAGTTTGCGAGACTGGGCCTTGAGGGGAAGGTTCTTAGTGGAGAGCCAGACGTTTTGGCCCACTTTATAGATGGGCTGACTAGACCTACGGCGGTCAGCTTTCTTGCAATAAACCGCCGTCGTTTTAAGCAGCGCACGTCTGGCTCTCCTCCAGGCTCTACGACATTTGAGAGCCATCAGATGAGCAGAGGGGACCACAGCCTCGCGTTCTTGAAGGGAAAAGATTGGGGGTTGAAAACCAAAAACCACGTAGAAAGGAGAGAGACCGGTAGCTGAAGAGGGAAGAGAATTAAGGGAGTGTTCGACCCATGGTAGAGCAGAGGACCACTTTTCAGGATCGGTACTACACAGAAGGCGTAATTTGTTCTCCACCTCCTGGTTGGTCCTCTCAGTTTGACCATCAGTCTCAGGATGGAAGCCTGAAGAGAGACTGATGGATATCCCAAGAAGACCACAAAATTCCTTCCAAAATAAGGAAACAAACTGTGGACCCCTATCAGAAACTATGTCGAGGGGGAGTCCATGCAGTCTGAATACCTCCTTGGCCATGATGTGGGCCAATTCCTTGGAGGAAGGAAGTTTAGGAAGGGGAACCAGGTGGGTCATCTTGGAAAAGCGATCGACAATTGTGAGAATGACTGAATGGCCCCCAGAGACAGGGAGACCAGTAATAAAGTCCATCCCAATATGGGACCAAGGACGTTTTGGGATGGGGAGAGGGCGAAGCAGTCCAACAGGAGGACGCCTGGAGGATTTAACCTGAGAACATAGGGGACATGATCGGACGAAAGACTGAACGTCTTTAAACAAAGAATCCCACCAAAACTGTGACCTAACCACAGCAAGAGTCTTAGTGAGGCCTGGATGACAGAAAAGGTGGGAAGAGTGACAAAATTCGAGCACCTCTTTAATCATGTGTGGGGGAACAAAGAGGCGGTTGTCAGGACAACCAGGAGGAGGAGAACGAGACCTACTGGATGCTCTCAGGTCAGCCTCGAGACGCGTCATGGCCAGGCGGGTCGACTCGGGCAGAATGAACCCCTGTTCCTCTAAAAGAGAAGAAGAGTCATCTTCGGTGAGACGGGACAGAGCATCGGGTTTAACATTTTTCTCCCCAGGACGAAAAGACAAGGTAAAATTGAATCGAGAGAAAAAAGAGTGCCCACCTGGCCTGACGAGGGTTTAAACGGCGGGCCGACCTGAGATACTCCAGATTCTTATGATCAGTCCACACTTGGAATGGGAATCTGGAGCCCTCCAGCCAATGACGCCACTCCTCCAATGCGAGCTTGACAGCCAGCAACTCTCGATCCCCCACATCGTAGTTGCGTTCCGGTGCTGACAAGCTCCTAGAAAAAAAGGCACAAGGATGAAGTCGACCCTCCTTGCTACGCTGGCTGAGAATGGCCCCCACCCCAGTACTGGAGGCGTCCACCTCCACAATGAAAGGTTCTTCTGGGTTAGGGGCCTGTAGAATGGGAGCCGATGAAAAGAGGGTTTTTAATTTACAAAAGGCTTCTTCAGCCTCTGAGGACCACATGAAACGTGACTTAGTGGATGTTAATGCATGAAGAGGTCTAGAGATGAGACTGAACCCTTTAATAAATCGTCGGTAAAAATTAGCAAACCCCAAAAACCGCTGGAGTTGTTTACGATCTTTTGGGGTCGGCCAATCCAAAACCGCCGCAATTTTATTGCAGTCCATCTCCATCTTGTCTGGGGAAATAACGAAACCGAGGAACGAAGTAGTGGAAACATGAAACTCACATTTTTCAGCTTTAACATATAAGCCGTTTTGAAGAAGACGAGTGAGTACTGCGCGGACGTGTTTGCGATGGGTAGACAGATCTTTAGAAAAAATAAGTATATCATCTAAATAAACAAAAACAAACTGGTTAACCATATCCCTCAAAACATCATTGACCAGATTTTGAAAAATTGCGGGGGCATTGGTTAACCCAAAAGGCATGACTAGGTACTCGTAGTGACCTGTGGGGGTATTGAAGGCGGTCTTCCATTCATCTCCTTCCCGAATACGAACTAGATGATAGGCATTGCGGAGATCTAGTTTGGTGAAGACTTTAGCTCCTTGTAGGAGGTCAAAGGCCGAGTTCATGAGAGGTAGAGGATATTTATTTTTTATGGTGATCTGATTAAGACCGCGGTAATCGATACAAGGGCGGAGAGAACCGTCCTTTTTGCCTACAAAAAAGAAACCTGCCCCGGCCGGAGAGACGGAAGGACGAATAATGCCTGCTTGGAGGGATTCCTGGATGTAATCCCTCATAGATTGTTGCTCGGGGATAGAAAGAGAATAAAGAGGTCCCCTAGGGGGTGTGGAACCAGGGAGAAGGTCGATCGCACAATCATAAGGCCGATGAGGTGGTAAAGATGTAGCCTTGGCCTTATTAAATACCTCTTTAAGATCATTGTATTCGGAGGGGATCTTAGAGAGGTCAGGGTAGTTGTCTACAGAGTTCTTAGCAGAGTCCTTCATGATAACAGCGTCCAATAAACAAGATGATAAACACTCCTCAGCCCAACCCAAAATCTCCCCTCTTCTCCAGTCCATGTGGGGATTGTGTTTTCGAAGCCAGGTAGCACCTAACACCACTGGAGCCTGGGGAGAATTAATGATGAGGAAACTGACAGTCTCTCTATGATTACCCCCCACATGCAGAATTATGGGCTCAGTAAACTGAGAGGAGGAGTTCAGGGGATGACCATCTAAAGCTACCACAGAATGTTCTTTGGCTGACTCAATGATTTTAAAACCCGCTTTAACAGCAAAATCAATGTCCATGA
>NW_023618601.1:48771-49882 GCF_014905685.2 Nematolebias whitei
AGGGATGGTTTAAAGCTTGCCAATATGTCTGAAGGGATTTTTTTCAAACTTTCCAATATGTCTGAAGGGAAGTTTTCAAGCTTACAAATGTGTCTGAAAAGATGGTTTCAAGGTTGCAAATATGTCTGAAGGGATGTTTTCAAGCTTACCAATTTGTCTGTAGTGATGTTTTCTAGCTTATCAATGTGTCTGAAGAGATGAATTCAAGCTTGCCAATGTGTCTTTATGGGATTTTGAAGGTTGCCAATGTGTCTGAAGGAATGTTTTCAAACTTGCCAATATGTCTGAAGTGATGTTTTAAAGTTTGCAAATTTGTCTGAAGTGATGTTTTCAAGCTAGCCACTATGTCCAAAAGGATGTTTTTAGAGTTGCAAATGTGTCTGAAGGGATGTTAGACAATGTATTTGAAGGGATGTTTTCAAGCTTGCAACTGTGTCCGAAGAGATGTTTTCAAGCTTTCCACAATGTCTGAAGGAATGTTTTCAAGCTTGATAATGTGACTTTATGGGATGTTTTCAAGCATGTCAATGTGTCTGAGGTATGTTTCTAAGCTTGCCAATATGTATGAAATGTTGTTTTCAAGTTTACCATTGTGTCTGAAGGGAAGCTTGACTTTGTGTCTGAAAGGATGTTTTCAATCTTGCAATTTTGTCTGAAGCAATGTTTTCAAGCTTGCAACTATGTCCGAAGAGATGTTTTTTTAAGCTTACAATGTGTTTGAAGGGATGTTTTCAAGCTTGATACTATGTCTGAAGGGATTTTTTCAAGCTTGCTAATATATCAGAAGGGATGTTTTCAAGATTGCCACTATGTCTGAAAGGATGCTTTCTAGCTAACCACTATGTCTGAAGGGATGTTTTCAAGCTTGCCACTATGTCAAAAAAGGGATGTTTTCAAGCTTGCAAATGTGTCTGAAGAGATGTTTTCAATCTTGCCACTATGTCTGAAGGGATGTTTTCTAGCTTGCCAATGTGTCTTAAGCAATGTTTTCAAGCTTGCCAATGTGTCTTTATGGGATGTTTTCAAGCTTGCCAATGCATCTGAAGGAATGTTTTCAAGCTTGACACTATGTCTGGAGGGATGTTTTCAAACTTGCCAATATGTCTGAAGG
>NW_023618601.1:49982-53007 GCF_014905685.2 Nematolebias whitei
GGGGGGGGACGGGCGGGCTCAGCCTGGGCGTCTTCCTGCCTGGCGGTGGCCGCGGCGTGGTGCTTGGCTGGGGGGCTGGGCTGTGGGGGGCTGTGGCTGGGGTGGGGTGGGGGCTCTCGTGTGGGGGGCTCTGTGCTGTGGGACCGGGGGAGTCTGGGCTCGCTGGGTGTGTGCCCACACTTGCATAGGGCACTCTCGCTGTGGGTGTTGTTATGGGTGGACTGGTCTTTTGCTTTTTTGGGGTGGGGGGGCGCTCTTGGTCGCTGTGGTGCTCTATCTGTGACTGTTTGGGCACTCCTGGCTGATTATCCCAGTTGGGGTTTGGTGGCCTCTCTGGTTGGGGGGCTGGGTGTTGGGCTGGGAATCGGGTTGGGGCGTCTGGACGGTTTCGGGATGGGTCTGGGTTGCTGGCCCTGGTTCTGGTTGGTCCTCGGGGGCTATGTGCCGGTCCGTGGCCTTGATCCCTGGTGGTGCGGCTGCCACCTCCTCCTGGGTATCTCTGTTAGACCCTCTGTCCCCTGTTGGATCTCGGAGAGTGGGGGTGCCTATTGGGGTCAGCGGGGGAGCTGGTCCCCTGGGGGGGGCATTGCCACCTCAGTTCACCTCCCCATCCCGACGTCCTCCTCCGCCCACTCCACCACACCACCACTCAAATAGGGTTTTGGGGTTCAGGTGCACTACTGAGCTACAGGGAGAATCATCCATCTCCGTGGCTGGTGGGGTCCTGGGCCCTAATTTTAATATACAACCTAGACACTCACTTATAATACTCTCATGACACATGCGTATATAGGATCTGGAGTGGGCACATGATCGCACTTAGGTGGTGGGATGTACTACCATTTCCACCTCCCCGGACCTGTGCCCACTCTCATATGTAGCATGTAGACATTTAGGGTTCGGGGCGGAGATGAGGGGTGAACGGGCACCGCCTGCTCGCTGGGCAAGAGGTGGGTCTGTGCCGATCGCCACCTCATCCCCCCATTTTAAACGCACTGTATAACAACATGCATCAACACCATATTCGAGTGGGAGGAGGAGGAAGTGGGTCTGTTCATAATTTATTTATGCATATATAGATTATTTTTATTTTTTTTATTTATTTAGTTATTTTTTTTATTTTTTATTATTATTATTATTATTTTTTTTTTTTTTTATATATTTTTTTTATCACAAACACCTCCTTTCTCCGTGTGACACTAGGGGTCTGGGATGGAGGGGGAGGGGGGCACATTGTTGGGGTCTGGGCTGTGGGTGGGCTTTGGGCCTTGGGGGCGGTCAGTGATGGGGCCGGTGCTTCGGTTCCTCCTGGGCTGTTCCGATTCTTTTAATCTAGGTTCCTGGTTGCGATGGCCGGCACTTTGACCGGGGTGGCTGCCGGCTTTCGGCGGGGGGTCGGCTATGGTAGTGAACGTGTGGTCATTGGTGGTGTAGGGCGGCGGTTGGGGGCGTGGCTTCACCTCATCGGGGCACTGGCTGGTCTTCCTGTGTGGCATTTGCGGTGGGGGTGCTGTGTGTGTGGGGGGGTGCATAGGTGGCGTGCTGGGGCGTCTCCGGGCCTACGGTGCGGGGCTCTTGATGTGGGGGCCGGCCCTCCTCAGCTGCGGCTCCCTGCTGCTCTGCCCTTTGGGCTGGGGCCGGCCTGTGGTCGCTGTCAGGTAGATGGTGCATGCTATCTGTGTGTGCCTGTTGGTTGCTCAGGTTGGGTTTTTGGTGGTACCCCTCTCTTGGATCAATTTGGGCCCCACATTTGGTGTGGGGCCCACTCCCCCCGGTCGTGCCCCCCTTTGGCGGGGGACCCCCTTGCCGCCGGTGCATTGGTGGCTCTCGGTGTCTGGGCTGGGTGGTGGGGTGCACGTCGGTCTGCCCTGGTTGCTGCCTGGCGGGGCCTGGGTGCCCTGGCTCTGTCGGGGCTCTGCCGGGGGGTGGTATGGCCTCGGGGCTTGGGGCTCGGTGTCCATGGCCGGATCTACTTGGGGGGGGGCATGGGTCGCCGGCCGGACCTGTGGGCTCGTCGCTGCAGCTTCCTGGAGGCTCTGCATTGTGGTGGCTGGGGTCACCCGGTTCTTTCCTCTGCTCCTCTCTGGGGGGGTGCGGTTCTCCCTGTTGGGAGACTCCTGGGCTCCGGGCCTGTGGGCCGCTGTGTGTCTGTGGCTCCGGTCCTCCCTATGTTGCCATTGTGTCCTGGGGGATGGGTCTGTGGGCCCCCGCGTCCACTATTGGGCATTCTTTTGGAGAAATCTGGTGGTGGCAGGCGTGCTTGCGCGGGTATTTGGATTCAGGTGCTGTGACAGATGCACGCTAGGTTGGGTAGTGGTGGAAGCTAGATGATTCCTTGTGCAATGTCGAATGTTTCATGGTGATATTGTGGGTGGCATTGTGCTGTGCATGTTGTTTTGTCGTGGTGGTCTCTCGTTTTATCTATTTCTCTTTTATTATTTAATTATTCTTCTTTCTTCTCTCTTTAAAAAAAAAAAAAAAAAAAAAAATTGAGCGATGATGATAAGTTCATTGAAACACTTCACAATGTTTCTACACTTAAACTGAGCTAAAAAAAAAAAAAAAAAAAAAGCAATGTTTTCAAGCTTGTCAATATGTCTGAAGCTATAGTTTCAAGCTTGCCAATATGTCTGAAGGGAAGTTTTCAAGCTTACAAATGTGTCTGAAGGGATGCTTGCCAATGTGTCTGAAGGGATGTTTTCAAGCTGGCCAATGTGTCTGAAGGGATGTTTTCAAGCTTGCCAAAGTGTCTGAAGGGTTGTTTTCAATCTTGCCAATGTGTCTGAAGGTATGTTTTCAAGTTTGACTATATGTCTGAAGAGATGTTTTCAAGACTGTCAATGTGTCTTTATGGGATGGTTTCAAGGTTGCCAATGTGTCTGAATGGATGTTTTCTAGCTTGCCAATGTGTCTTAAGCGATGTTTTCAAGCTTGCACATGTGTTTTTATGGGATGTTTTCAAGCTTGCCAATGTGTATGAAGCCTCTTGGATGAGGGGCGAAACGTTTCTTTTTAACAAAAAAAC
>NW_023618601.1:53017-58637 GCF_014905685.2 Nematolebias whitei
TTTTTTGTTGTTATATACCTGGATGACTGAGAAAACAAACTTTGTGTGTATGAAGGAATGTTTTCAAGCTTGACACGGTCTGAAGGGATGTTTTCAAACTTGCTAATATATCTGAAGGGATCCTGATGCATGCTCAATAATCCAGGTAGAAAAATCCAAAAAAGTTCAATCTGGTCCTCTGGACAGTCCTCTGGACAGTCCTCTGATCTGAGGAAGTCTCTTGGATGAGAGACGAAACGTTTCTATATTTTTTTGCTTTGTTTTGTTTTTTGTTTTTTTGAATGTCCAGAGGACCAGATTGAACTTTTTTGGATATCTGAAGGGATGTTTTAAAGATTGCAAATTTGTCTGAAGGGATGTTTGCCATTGTGTCTGAAGGGATGTTTTCAAGCTTGCGAATGTGTCTGAAGGGATGTTTTCAAGCTTTCCAATGTGAATTTATGGGAAGTTTTCAAGCCTGTCAATGTGTCTGAATATATGGTTTCAAGCTAGCCAATGTGCCTTAAGCAATGTTTTCAAGCTTGTCATTATGTTTGAAGGGATGGTTTCAAGCTTTTTTTTTATAGGATAGAAAGAAAGAAAAGACAAAGTAAGACTCCAAAACATAAGAAATATACACAAAGAGAGCACACGGCAAAACACCCGGCCACTGTCTGTTCACCTGCAAAGAACATGACAAAACACAGCAACAAAATACATACGTATAAAGAACTTAAAATATTCATTGCTTTGTAGTAAGTTTCCATAAATATATATGCCCATACCTACGCCTATATACATACATACATACATACACATGAATATACATTCAAATACATATCTATATATCTACATATAAAGCCTACATAAGCATCCCTGCTTCTATTTGTGTGTGGTTGTGAGCATGCATAAGTGTATAAGGCTTCTCTAATAGAACATTTAATAGTAACTGTGAAGCAACAGAGACCCGACCCACAAGACCAGAGGCAGACGAAAAAAGGGGGGATCAGAGCCCAAGACCCCAGGAGGGACCCCGACTGCGGAGCCCCCAGGGCCACCCACACAGGACGAACCACTCGCCCACCCCCCAGATCGGACTACAGGGGAGAGCCGAAAGAACCCCACCAGCGACCACATACAGTGACCCCCGGGGCCAACAGCGACGAACTCATAGGCCCCCGCCAGAACCCGCCGCACCGATGCAGGTCCAGGCCCGGGCACGAAGGCCCGGGCACCGAGGACCCACACCACCCAGGCCAAGGCCTGCCAGGGCCAGAGGACCCGAGCCCCACCAGGCAAACACCAGGCCGAGCCGACACACGACCAAGCGCCCAGCCCCCAACTCCAAGGGCCCCAAGCGCGCCAGCAGGCAAGGGCACACCCCACCAGGGGGCCGCGCGATAGGGGCGCGATGGCAAGCACCCGCAGTTGTATCAAAGAGGGGGCAGTCCGAGTCTCGGCCTAAAAAATACCCATTCATACACAGACACAATCACACAGTCCCAGCCTCAATCTCACACTCACTCACTCAAAGACATACAATAATGATACATTTCATTCTTATTCGCGATACGCAGGGATGGTATCAAGATTGCCAATATGTCTGAAGGAAAGTTTTCAAGCTTGCAAATGTGTCTGAAGGGATGCTTGTCAATATGGCTGAAGGTATGTTTTCAAGCTTATCAGTATGTCTGAAGAGATGGTTTCAAGCTTACCAATATGTCTGAAGGGATGTTTTCAATCTTGTGAATGTGTCTGAAGGGATGTTTTCAAGCTTTCCAATGTGACTTAATGGGAAGTTATCAAGCAAGCCAATGTGCCTTAAGCGATGTTTTCAAGCTTGCCATTATGTTTGAAGGGATTGTTTCAAGCTTGCCAATATGTCTGAAGGGATGTTTTCAAGTTTGCCACTATGTCCAAAGGGATGTTTTCAAGATTGCCAATGTGACTTTATGATTTCAAGCTTGTTAATGTGTCTGAAGGGATGTTTTCAAGCTTGCCCCCATGTTTGAAATTATGTTTTCAACCTTGCCACTATGTCTGAAAGGATGCTTTCTAGCTAACCACTATGTCTGAAGGATGTTTTCAAGCTTGCCATAGTATCCAAAGGGATGTTTTCAAGCTTGCAAATGTGTCTGAAGGGATGTTTTCAAGCTTGCCAATATGTCTGAAGGGATGTTTTCAAGCTTGCCACTATGTTTGAAGGGATGTTTTGTAGCTTGCCAATGTGTCTTAAGCAATGTTTTCAAGCTTGCCAATGTGTCTTTATGGGTTGTTTTCAAGCTTGCCAATGTGTCTGAAGGGATGTTTTCAAGCTTGCCAATGTATCTGAAGGTTTGTTTTCAAGTTTGACAATATGTCTGAAGAAATGTTTTCAAGATTGCCAATGTGTCTGTAGTATGTTTTCAAGCTTGCCATTGTATCCAAAGGGATGTTTTCAAGCTTGCCAATATATCGGAAGGGATGGTTTCAAGCTTGCCACTATGTCCAATGGGATGTTTTCAAGCTTGCCACTATGTCTGAAGGGATGTTTTCTAGCTTGCCAATGTGTCTTAAGCAATGTTTTCAAGCTTGCCAATGTGTCTTTATAGGATGTTTTCAAGCTTGCCAATGTGTCTGAAGGAATGTTTTCAAGATTGTCACTATGTCCAAAGGGATGTTTTAAAGCATGTGAATGTGTCTGAAGGGATGTTTTCAAACTTGCAAATGTGTCTGAAGCAATGTTTTCAAGCTTTACAATATGTCTGAATGGATGGTTTGAAGCTTGCCAATATGTCTGAAGGGATGTTTTCAAGCTTGCCACTATGTCCAAAGGGATGTTTTCAAAATTGCAAATGTGTCTGAAGGGATATTTTCAAGCTTGCCAATGTGACTTTATGATTTCAAGCTTTTTAATGTGTCTGAAGGGATGGTTTCAAGCTTGTCCCTATGTTTGAAATTATGTTTTCAACTTTGCCACTATGTCTGAAAGGATGTTTTCTAGCTAACCACTATGTCTGAAGGATGTTTTCAAGCTTGCCATTGTATCCAAAGGGATGTTTTCAAGCTTGCCAATATATCTGAAGGGATGGTTTCAAGCTTGCCACTATGTCCAAAGGGATGTTTTCAATCTTGCCACTATGTCTGAAGGGATGTTTTCTAGCTTGCCAATGTGTCTTAAGCAATGATTTCAAGCTTGCCATTGTGTCTTTATGGGATGTTTTGAAGCTTGCCAATGTGTCAGAAGGAATGTTTTCAAGCTTGACACTATGTCTGAAGGGATGTTTTCAAACTTGCCAATATGTCTGAAGGGAAGTTTTCAAGCTTACAAATGTGTCTGAAGGGATATTTTCAAGCTGGCCAATGTGTCTGATGGGATGTTTTCAAGCTTGCCAATGTGTCTGAAGGAAAGTTTTCAACCTTGCCACTATGTCTGAAAGGATGTTTTCTAGCTAACCACTATGTCTGAAGGATGTTTTCAAGCTTGCCATTGTGTCCAAAGGCATGTTTTCAAGCTTGCCAATATGTCCAAATGGATGTTTTCAAGCTTGCCACTATGTCTGAACGGCTGTTTTCTAACTTGCCAATGTGTCTTAAACGATGTTTTCAAGCTTGCACATGTGTTTTTATAGGATGTTTTCAAGCTTGCCAATATGTATGAAGGAACGTTTTCAAGCATGACACTGTCTGAAGGGATGTTTTCAAGCTTTCCAATGTGACTTTATGGGAAGTTTTCATGCATGCAATGTGCCTTAAGCGATGTTTTCAAGCTTGCCATTATGTTTGAAGGGATGGTTTGAAGCTTGCCAATATGTCTGAAGGGATGTTTTCAAGCTTGCCACTATGTCCAAAGGGATGTTTTCAAGATTGCAAATGTGTCTGAAGGGATGTTTTCAAGCTTGCCAATGTGACTTTATGATTTCAAGCTTGTTAATGTGTTTGAAGGGATGTTTTCAAGCTTGCCCCCATGTTTGAAATGATGTTTTCAACCTTGCCACTATGTCTGAAAGGATGCTTTCTAGCTAACCACTATGTCTGAAGGATGTTTTCAAGCATGCCATTGTATCCAAAGGGATGTTTTCAAGCTTGCAAATGTGTCTGAAGGGATGGTTTCAAGCTTGCCAATATGTCTGAAGGGATGTTTTCAAGCTTGCCACTATGTTTGAAGGGATGTTTTCTAGCTTGCCAATGTGTCTTAAGCAATGTTTTCAAGCTTGCCAATGTGTCTTTATGGGATGTTTTCAAGCTTGCCAATGTGTCTGAAGGAATGTTTTCAAGCTTGACACTATGGTAAATGGTAAATGGAGCTTACTTCTATAGCGCCTTCCAGCCCCCTATGAGGGGCCCCAAGGCGCTTTTACAGTACCAGCCATCCACCCATTCACACGCACATTCATACACCGGTGGCGGTAGGCTGCCATGCAAGGCGCCATCCAGTCCCACCGGGAGCAACTCGGGGTTAAGTGTCTTGCCCAGGGACACAACGGCACATGGTGTGGGAAGTCGGGATTCGAACCTCCAACCTTCCGATCAGAGGTCGGCTGCCACTACCACTGCACCACGGCCGCCCACACTATGTCTGAAGGGATGTTTTCAAACTTGCCAATATGTCTGAAAGGAAGTTTTGAAGCTTACAAATGTGTCTGAAGGTTTGTTTTCAAGTTTGACAATATGTCTGAAGAAATGTTTTCAAGATTGCCAATGTGTCTGAAGTATGTTTCAAAGCTTGCCATTGTATCCAAAGGGATGTTTTCAAGCTTGCCAATATATCTGAAGGGATGGTTTCAAGCTTGCCACTATGTCCAAAGGGATGTTTTCAAGCTTGCCAATATGTCTGAAGGGATGTTTTCTAGCTTGCCAATGTGTCTTAAGCAATGTTTTCAAGCTTGCCAATGTGTCTTTATGGGATGTATTCAAGCTTGCCAATGTGTCTGAAGGAATGTTTTCAAACTTGACACTATGTCTGAAGGGATGTTTTCAAACTTGCCAATATGTCTGAAGGGATGTTTTCTAGCTTGCCAATGTGTCTTAAGCAATATTTTCAAGCTTGCCAATGTGTCTTTATGGGATGTTTTCAAGCTTGACAATGTGTCTGAAGGAATGTTTTCAAGCTTGACTCTATGTCTTAAGGGATGTTTTCAAACTTGCCAATATGTCTGAAGGGAAGTTTTCAAGCTTACAAATGTGTCTGAAGGGATGATTGCCAATATTTCTGAAGGGATATTTTCAAGCTGGCCAATGTGTCTGATGGGATGTTTTCAAGCTTGCCAATATATCTGAAGGGATGGTTTCAAGTTTGCCACTTTGTCCAAAGGGATGTTTTCAAACTTGCCACTATGTCTGAAGGGATGTTTTCTAGCTAACCACTATGTCTGAAGGATGTTTTCAAGCTTGCCATTGTATCCAAAGGGATGTTTTCAAGCTTGCCAATATATCGGAAGGGATGGTTTCAAGTTTGCCACTTTGTCCAAAGGGATGTTTTCAAGCTTGCCACTATGTCTGAAGGGATGTTTTCTAGCTTGCCAATGTGTCTTAAGCAATGTTTTCAAGCTTGCCAATGTGTCTTTATGGGATGTTTTCAAGCTTGCCAATGTGTCTGAAGGAATGATTTCAAGCTTGACACTATGTCTGAAGGGATGTTTTCAAACTTGCCAATATGTCT
>NW_023618601.1:58647-64412 GCF_014905685.2 Nematolebias whitei
CTTGACAATGTGTCTGAAGGAATGTTTTCAAGCTTGACTCTATGTCTGAAGGGATGTTTTCAAACTTGCCAATATGTCTGAAGGGAAGTTTTCAAGCTTACAAATGTGTCCGAAGGGATATTTTCAAGCTGGCCAATGTGTCTGATGGGATGTTTTCAAGCTTGCCAATGTGTCTGAAGGAAAGTTTTCAACCTTGCCACCATGTCTGAAAGGATGTTTTCTAGCTAACCACTATGCCTGAATGATGTTTTCAAGCTTGCCATTGTGTCCAAAGGGATGTTTTCAAGCTTGCCAATATGTCCAAAGGGATGTTTTCAAGCTTGCCACTATGTCTGAACGGCTGTTTTCAAGCTTGCCAATGTGTCTTAAGCGATGTTTTCAAGCTTGCACATGTGTTTTTATGGGATGTTTTCAAGCTTGCCAATGTGTATGAAGGAATTTTTTCAAGCATGACACTGTCTGAAGGGATGTTTTCAATCTTGTGAATGTGTCTGAAGGGATGTTTTCAAGCTTTCCAATGTGACTTAATGGGAAGTTATCAAGCAAGCCAATGTGCCTTAAGCAATGTTTTCAAGATGGCCATTATGTTTGAAGGGATGGTTTCAAGCTTGCCAATATGTCTGAAGGAAAGTTTTCAAGCTTGCAAATGTGTCTGAAGGGATGCTTGCCAATATGTCTGAAGGAATGTTTTCAAGCTTGTCACTATGTCCAAAGGGATGTTTTAAAGCTTGTGAATGTGTCTGAAGGGATGTTTTCAAACTTGCCAATGTGTCTGAAGCAATGTTTTCAAGCTTTACAATATGTCTGAATGGATGGTTTGAAGCTTGCCAATATGTCTGAAGGGATGTTTTCAAGCTTGCCACTATGTCCAAAGGGATGTTTTCAAGATTGCAAATGTGTCTGAAGGGATGTTTTCAAGCTTGCCAATGTGACTTTATGATTTCAAGCTTGGTAATGTGTCTGAAGGGATGTTTTCAAGCTTGCCCCTATGTTTGAAATGATGTTTTCAACCTTGCCACTATGTCTGAAAGGATGTTTTCTAGCTAACCACTATGTCTGAAGGATGTTTTCAAGCTTGCCATTGTATCCAAAGGGATGTTTTCAAGCTTGCCAATATATCTGAAGGGATGGTTTCAAGTTTGCCACTTTGTCCAAAGGGATGTTTTCAAGCTTGCCACTATGTCTGAAGGGATGTTTTCTAGTGTAGTGGACTAGGCCCATGTCAAAAACTAAGTCTAAGGTCAAAAATCTTGACCTTAAGAACCTTGTGGGACAGGAACTGTCATTTCATTGATTTGAATCCAGAAATACAGGTTCACCCATCCTGAGACTTTCTCTCTTGAAGATTCAAGTGAAAAGAACACTCTCTGTTTTATTATCATTACTATTTTACAAATGTTGATAATCAAAGTGTCTTAGTTCAAACCATTTTAGATGTTGCAGTGAACTAATCAATTTTATTAACTGTGTAATGATTTTTTCTCACGCAAAATTAGAACTCATGTCAAAGCTGTTACAGAGTAATTATGCCTTTTCTGATTTCTGCTTTTGAATGAGCAAGTGTAAGTTGGTCCAAGGTTGGAGTCAAACGCAAAACAAGTTGTTGGCATGTTTTTAGAATCCTCTCAGACATAAATATAGAGGTTTTTGGCACCTGTTTCTGAAACGCGCCAAAACAAAACTCTCTCTGTCTGTGAGAACATTTCTGATCTTTCCATAACAATTCTTGCTGTCTTCTAACCTCTTACGTCACAAAACACACCCCGTCTGGTCGGTTCTGACCAATGGTAATACTCCCAAAAGTGAACCGGGAAACAGCTCTTTAAAATGTCAGTACTTCCTGGTCTACTCAGTTCTAGTTCAGTTCTGGTTCTGTTGAGGTTCTGCTAGAGAGTTCTGTTGAAGTTCTGTTGAAGCTCTGCTCGGATGCTGTTTCTGCACAGTTCTGTTCTGAGAGTTCAGTTCTGTTGAAGCTCTGGAGAAGTTCTGTTCTGTTCAGTTCTGCTCAGTTCTGTGAAAGACGGGATGATCCTGACATGACAACAAAGCTCTTCCGAGTTCCATGGGAATATAACACTTTCACTCGCCACTACTTCTGACGAGCTACAGCCATACTAAGGAGACGCTGGACAGGTAGCGTTAACGGAACACCATATCTGCTGATTATCATCAGAAAGGTAATGGGTCAAGTTTCCTACCAAGCGTACCGAGGCGAGCTGGGTTTCTGATGGAGAGTGTCGGTTCTGGTGAACACTTACTTCCCCTCACACACCCTCTTACTCCCTCTTAACTTCTTTCATCTTTAAACTTTTCTCTCAAGTAGAAATTCTTCCAGATATTTTAGAAATGTCTGTGTAAAATGCTCACCCACATCCATGTGGGTAAAAGATCATAATTGTACAGTTTTCATAAATGTCTGTGGTGAAGCAACGGAAAAATCATGGCCGTATGATTTTTCCTGATTGATTGCTTATGTTGTTATTTTCATAATTTGCCAAATGAATGTAAATGTTTGATGTTAAATTTTGATTCTGTAAATAAATGACCGCATTCATTTTGATGGGTCAAACATAGATGACGTCTCACGTTTGCATTTCCTTAAATTCAATGCACGTTTTATTCAGTCCAGAAAAATGAGGAATCCGTGTTAAATGATGAATATATCCGAGCATCTGTTCATCTACAAACTGGTGGCCCGTCACGTGCTCATAAATGGACTGTAACCGTGTAAACATTGATTTTCATGTTGGCATGTTGATAAAATAACAGTTTATCAGCTGTGCATGTTTACGCAGCGTGATGGAGCTGCGCGTTTGGAGCTTGGCTGTGCAACTTTACGCAGCGTGATGGAGCTGCGCGCTTGGAGCAACTTTACGCTGTGTTACGCTGGCAATGTTTTAAAGCTGGAATTGTGTCATTGAGTCTTGTGTAAGCTGAAATTGTACGCCTGTTATGTTAACTAAAAGCTGATGAGCTGTAAAAAACGCTGCGTTCTGTTTAGACTGAGGTCCAAACGGACGGGAGGTTCGGTTCTGGACCGGCTCGGTTCTGGAAAATTCGGACGTGTTGTTTAAATAGCTAGAAAGACGTTTTGTCACGGAGCGCCATCTCCGTGCAGTTCAGAGAGTTGATTCGTTACATTTTTGTAGTGAGTCACGTGGGTACGTGTCACTTGTTGTATGCCAAATATATGAAATATATATGCATACAATATTCACGAGTTCTTCATTTTTCTGACTGTGTAATGCCGTGCATTGAATTTAACAGAAATGTGAACGAGAGACGTCATTACCTTTGACCCATCAAATGAATGGAGTCATTTATTTTCAGAATCAAAGTTTAACATCAAACATTTACATTAATTTGGCAAAATATGAAAATAATAACAGACAGTTTCACAAATAATGAACTTCAAATCACTCGGCGGTGATTTGAGGACTTTGCTTCAGATATTTCTAAAAATATCTGTACTGATTTATGAGAGAGAGGTGAGTTTAAGAGGAAATTGAGATTTATCTTACAGAGGAATATGTGAGGGAATTTAATCTGTTTGACCAGAAATTGCACGCTCCGTCAGGTATCTCAGCTTGTCCCAGGTACACTTTAGTCGAAGAAGAAACCGTTACCTTGTTGACGATCGATCACCTCAGTAAGAATCCTTTTCAACTGATATCAGCGTCTCCGTTGAGAACAGCTAAAATCCTTAGAGAGTCGTGCGTGGGTCGTTCAAACAGAAATTATAATTCCAAACGTCTCTGGATCATCCTGAATTCTCGAATTCTCTTCAGAACTCCTTGAGCACTACATGAGAACTTTTCCATTCTCCATTCCAACTCTCTCTAGACTGTGTAGAACCGGGAAGTTGTCACATTTTAAATGAGTTTACTTCCGAGTTTACTTCAGAGCTTTCTGATTCGTGGATGGACCAGAAAGAGGTGTGGTTTTTTGACGTAAGTTATTATCAAAAGTCAAGGATTGTTTTCAACATACAGAAAAGATTATTGCAGTCGGCCAGACTTCGTGGAGTCTCACACTTGGTAATCTTTTCAAATAGTAAAACATGACATTTCTTCTTCAGTAAACATTTAGTTGACCGAAGCTTCAACTTTCACATACTTACGACTTGGATCATTTCAGACAGAAAATCAAGAAATGCTTATTAACCTGATTTCTCCTTTGAATGAGGAATAAAAATCATTACTTACTGTTTATGTAAAATAAAAATGAGTAGTTCTTTTCAACCTATAAGCATTGAGTGAACTAACACAATTTGATTATCAAACATTTGTAAGACAGTAATGATTATAGAGGATTGTCTTTTCTGCTTGATTAATTCAAGAAAGAAAGTCATCAGACGGCCCAGACTTATTCAGATCAATGAAAATAACAGTCTCTGTCCATCTGGTAGATTTGAGGTCATCTAGTTCACTACAGTCCCCCCTTTGGAAATCATCACTTGTCCATGGGGATGAATTCCAACCGTGAACTTAGACCTTCAAATGTCCTTGAGCTTGATGTAATCCAGCGAGGAAGACCAAAGTCAGAAGTAATCCTTCAAGGAAACAAAGTCAAGGTAATTCCACAATGTTCTTGGTATTCCATTGTGTTGATTATAATCCCATATCGTCTCGATAATTCCATTGTAGCAATGCTTTAACCCCTTGGAAACAGAGTCTGTAATCCATTGGAAAAAGTCATATAATCCACAACGGTAAATCCACAGCGATTGGAAGTGTTGATTAATCAGCATACAGAGGGGTACCCTTGGGTTGAACTGAAGAAGCGGCCACTGGATGAAGAGTGGAGACCAACGTCAGGATTGCAGGTCGCCTCCAGCGAAGGTTGTCTCCAGCGACGTCCAGCCTGTGCCGTTCTGGTTCAATGTGTCATGCAATTATGTGGTTTAAGGTGGGCTTATGAAGGGGATTTTACATAAGGCCTTAAACTATATGCATCTGGTGTGTAAGCTATTATGGTTGGGAACAGCTACAACTACCAGTTAAGGGGTGGAGCATGCTGAAAAGGGGTAACTACAGGGGTTTAAGCCTATAGAAAAGTGTTCCAAACTATTTTTCCATTTCTAACTTGGGTTAAGTTAGCTTTACATGGTAAAATATAGTTTGGTGTAATTGTCTGTTGTCTTTTTAGACGAACGACTTGAGATTGGGTGTTTGGTTTTCCCATAAATGTTTTGGAAGTCTATGGCGAGACTTATCAAAAAGAATTAGCTATCCCCCCGAATAGAATTGTTCGAGTAGGTTCGGCTTAAGCGTTGTGAGTTCAAGGTAGATTATGGTACTCAAAGTAGCAATAATATACATTGACTCCGCAAAGATTGCAATTTAGTGAATGAACTGCATGTTGGCATGGTTAAAGGCTTCTTAGTCTCTAACTTACTACACAACAAAATTCATTCTTACCTCAGAAACAATACCAAAATCCACTAAACAACGTTTCAACACCGACAAGAGTAGTGACTAAGCATCTAGAAACATCGTTTCACAGCTTCTCCTCACCCTGGTTGCCAGATTTCAGTCACGCTGTCCCGTTTTATCAAGGGTAGGTCCTGCGAGTTTAAACTATGGTTAATTTTATTATCCATTAGTTATCTTCTGCTTGGATGACCCTTGTTCCCACGAGGTCAGATTTTGTGATGTCTTTGTCTCCTAAGGAGTTATTGCATGCCTTGTGTTGTTTAACCTGGTTACGGTGTACCCATTTAACAGTTGGCTCTTTTTGGCCTTTACTGATTTTTATCTGGTAGA
>NW_023618601.1:64512-65623 GCF_014905685.2 Nematolebias whitei
GCCAATATGTCCAAAGGGATGTTTTCAAGCTTGCCACTATGTCTGAACGGCTGTTTTCTAGCTTGCCAATGTGTCTTAAGCGATATTTTCAAGCTTGCCATTATGTTTGAAGGGATGTTTTCAAGCTTGTCACTGTAGTGAACTAAGCCTCAGGTCAAATCCTGACCTTGAGGGCCTTCCTGGGACAAGAACTGTATTTCATTGATTTGAGTCCAGAAACACAAAATCAAGTCCACCCAGAGACTTTCTAAGTGTCCTGCACTGATCAATTGAAAGAACACTCACTTTTTTTTATCATTACTATTTTACAAATGTTTTGATAATCAAAGTGTGTTTAGTTCAAACCATTTTAAATGTTGAAGTGAACTACTCATTTTAAATCAACTGTGAAACAGTATTAAGTGATTTTCAATCCTCATTCAAAGTAGAAATCATTTTAATGTTTGTTACAAGAGTAATTATTCATTTTCTTGATCTTCTGTCTGAAATGAGCAAGTGTAAGTTGGTCAAAGGTCAAATTTCAGTCAACTACAAGTTTACTAGAAAGAAATGTCATGTTCAACTTTTTCAGACAGATATGAGAGAATTGACTCCACGAAGTCTCGGTTCTTCAAAACATCTTCTGTCTGTTCTTAAACAATCTAATCTTTTTCCCTTGACTTTTAATAACCTCTTACATCACTAAAACACACCCCTGTTTGGCGTATCGACCAATCAGGAAGCTCTCAGAGGAACCGGAAGTGACCTCTTTAAAAGGTTCAACACTTCCTAGTTCCACCAGAGTGCGGAGAGAGAAGGCAGAGTTCAGAATGCTGGAGAACAACAGCAACTAAGCTGAACGAGAGAAGTTCAGAGGAACTATGAAGAAGTCTGTTCTGGGATGATCTCACGACTCCGAACGGTTCCCTACTATCCTTATGGAGACGGTGGAAAGCGTTTGAAGAGAACTCTACACCGAGGCCGAACTATCGTCTGCAAAGGTAAAAGAGTCGATCTTCAACCGCAAAGTGTACCGTTGGTTAAGCTGGGTCCAAAGGAGCGTGTTGTTCTGGTTATAACAGACAAATTCCCTCACCCATCTCTCTCAAGATAAACTTCATTTTCCATCTTT
>NW_023618601.1:65723-66763 GCF_014905685.2 Nematolebias whitei
ATTTTCCATCTTTAAAACTCTTCTATCTTGCCAGTAATCATCCAGATATTTTCAGAAATGTCTGTTGTAAAGCTTGAAGTAAGGGAACCATGGCCGTATGGTTTACTGACTGTAAAGCTAATTAATTAAGCTGTTATTGTAATCAATTTTGCCAATTTAATGTAAATGTTTGATGTTAAACTTTGATTCTGTTAATAAATGACCGCATTCATCTGATGGGTCAAAGAAAATTAACGTCTCACGTTACATTTAATTATTCAATGCACGATATTATTCAGTCCAGAAAAATGAAAGAATCCGTTTAATTTATGGATAATATATCACAGATATATGTTCTTCTACATAAATGACACTATTATTTCTAGCAGAAAACAGTCTCCTTGTGTCTCATTTTTCCCCTTGTCTGAATATCTGGTGCCGATCGTTCACGACCCCTGTTAATTTCATAATACATTTTTGGCGACGAGGATGGGATGTTAATAATTAAATAAATAATTCTGAACAGCTGCACCATATTCAAACGAAGGGAAAAAAGTGTTGAGAAAAATGTTGATGCAAGTGCATCTGGACAACAGTCCGTTGAAGTTGTGCTGGGTTGGGAGAGTTATCCAACCTTGGATTTGTGTTTAAGAGGTGGAGGGGGACGCCCCGAGCCTTTGTGTGAGAGTTTAAAACAGAGAAAAAGTTGATTCAGATGCCTGAGGAGGCGTGAGCTGAATGGAGGAACAGTTGATCCAGACGCCTGAGGAGGCGTGAGCTGAACGGAGGGAAAAGTTGATCCAGACGCCCGAGGAGGTGTGAGGGGAACAGAGAAAAAGTTGTACCGGGATGGGAAGAAGTCCCATCCCAGTTGTTTTTGTTATTTTTGAAGAGGTGGGAAGAAGCCCATCTTAGTTGTTAGAACAATTTTTCTGAAAGCAGATAGTCCGAGTGATGTTTTGACCACTTTTGCAGGCAATAGAGGTCAGAAAAGATGGCACCAGTGACAGGACTTCAGCATAAAGTCAGAAAATGCAATCACAGGCTCAACGGAGCAAACA
>NW_023618602.1:0-153 GCF_014905685.2 Nematolebias whitei
AGCTTAAAAAATCCCATAATGTCACTATAGCAAGCTTGAAAACATCCTTTCAGATACATTGGTAAGCTTGAAAACATCCGTTAAGACATAGTGGAAAACCTGAAATTATCCTTTCAGACATTTTGGCAAGTTTGAAAACCATGCATCAGAAAC
>NW_023618602.1:163-11196 GCF_014905685.2 Nematolebias whitei
TATCCTTTCAGACATTTTGGCAAGTTTGAAAACCATGCATCAGAAACTTTGGCAAGCTTAAAAACATACATTCAAACATGTTGACAAGCTTGAAAACTTCCCTTAGGACATAGTGGCAAGCTTGAAAACATCACTTTGGACATAGTGGCAAGCTTGAAAACATCACTTTGGACATAGTTGCAAGCTTGAAAACATCAATTAGGACAGAGTGGCAAGCTTGAAAACATCCCTTCAGATGCATTGACAAGCTTGAAAACATTCCATAAAGTCACCTTAGCAAGCTTGAAAACATCCATTCAGACACATTTGCAAACTTGAAAACATCCATTTGGACATAGTGGCAAGCTTGAAAACATCATTTCAAACATTTAGGAAAGTTTGAAAACATCCCATCAGACATATTGGCAAGCTTGAAAACATTGCTTCAGAAACATTGTCAAGCTTAAAAACGTCCCTTCAGACACATTGACAAGCTTGAAAACATCCCTTAGGACATATTGGCAAGCTTGAAAACATCATTTAGGACATAGTGACAAGCTTGAAAACATCACTTGAGTCATATTGGCAAAGTTGAAAAAATCCCTTCTGACATAGTGGCAAGCTTGAAAGCATCCCTTAGGACATAGTGGAAAGCTTGAAAACATCACTTTGGACATAGTGGCAGGCTTGAAAACATCACTTCAGACACATTTGCAAGCTTGAAAACATCCATTTGGACATAGTAGCTGGCTTGAAAACATTAATTTGGACAGTGGCAAGCTTGAAAATGTCACTTCAGACAGAGTGGCAAGCTTGAAAGCATTGCTTCTGACACATTGACAAGCTTGAAAACATCCCATAAAGTCACCTTAGCAAGCTTGAAAACATTCATTTGGACGTAGTGGCAAGCTTGAATACATCACTTCAGACGTAAAAGAAAGTTTGAAAACATCCCATCAGACATATTGGCAAGCTTGAAAACATCTCTTAGGACATATTGGCAAGCTTGAAAACATCATTTAGGACATAGTGACAAGCTTGAAAACATCACTTGAGTCATATTGGCAAAGTTGAAAAAATCCCTTCTGACATAGTGGCAAGCTTGAAAGCATCCCTTAGGACATGGTGGAAAGCTTGAAAACATCACTTTGGACATAGTGGCAGGCTTGAAAACATCACTTCAGACACATTTGCAAGCTTGAAAACATCCATTTGGACATAGTAGCTGGCTTGAAAACATTAATTTGGACAAAGTGGCAAGCTTGAATCCATCACTTTGGACAGTGGCAAGCTTGAAAATGTCACTTCAGACAGAGTGGCAAGCTTGAAAGCATTGCTTCTGACACATTGACAAGCTTGAAAACATCCCATGAAATCACCTTAGCAAGCTTGAAAACATCCATTCAGACACATTTGCAAGCTTGAAAACATTCATTTGGACGTAGTGGCAAGCTTGAATACATCACTTTAGACGTAAAAGAAAGTTTGAAAACATCCCATCAGACATATTGGCAAGCTTGAAAACATTGCTTCAGAAACATTGGCAAGCTTAAAAACATCCCTTCAGACACATTGACAAGCTTGAAAACATCCCTTAGGACACAGTGGCAAGCTTGAAAACATCAATTTGGACATAGCGGCAAGCTTGAAAACATCGTTTCAGACACATTTGCAAGCAGGAAAACACCCCTTCCGACATAGGGACAAGCTTGAAAAAATCCCATGAGTCATATGGGCAAACGTGAAAAAATCCCTTGTGACATAGTGGCAAGCTTGAAATCATCACTTCAGACACATTGTGAAGCATCCCTTTTGATATATTTACAAGCTTGAAAGCATCCATAAGGACATAGTGGCAAGCTTGAAAACATCACTGAACATATTGGCAAGCTTGAAAACATAATTTCGGACATAGTGGCTAGCTTGAAAACATCACTTCAGACAGAGTGGCAATCTTGAAAACATCACTTTGGACATAGTGGCAAGCTTGAAAACATAATTTAAGACATATTATCATGCTAGAAAACATCACTTCAGACAAAGTGGCAAGCTTGAAAACGTCCATTCAGACATAGTGACAAGCTTGAAAACATCCCTTGAGTCTGTTTTGCTTACCCGAGTGAGGTAGACACAGGACACGTGCCATGCCCTAACCACAGCCTTCTCCTCCAACGGGTCTCTGAACTGATCCCAAGGCTCAGGTATTACCTGCAGCTGTTTCAAAGGATAGATCTTAGTCTAAGTCTGTATTGAGATGATTCACCCAGACTGTTAACTACCTACGATCCTTGCACTACACCCAAAGTCTCACCTCGTGCCTCGCCCGACCTAGCAACAGGAGTGGGGACGTTTAGCAGACGAAGAAGCGCAAGTTAACGGTAGCTCATCTCCTGATTTAGTGTTGTAATTTTTATCCGACCTGGCTTTGTTTAGAATCTAGGCATAAGACTCTTGGATGTTGTTTTATAATCAAAGCTAGGAAACCTTTTAAAACATCCCGTGCTTCTGTTGTTTCTCTGAACCAAGACTTCCACTTCCATGAACAAAGGGGTGTTGAAATAAGAATCCATAATTTTACGTTTTGCTTTGCTTTAATCAATGATTTTGCAGGGGAACAGAGGTATGCACAATAATGATTACATTCTATTACAAAGAGGTTACATAATGAATTCATTCCTTAGTCACTTTCCAGTTGTTGCTTTTTTTTGTGAAAAAAAACTTTAATATTAAACTTTTACACTTTTGCACAACACACATTTAGCAACTACTGTTGTAGTTTGTTTTATAAAACAAAGACAAACTGTGTCAAGCAAAGTGTTTGGTTTTAGATTTAGCTAATGTAGCATTTTTTACACACATTTATTGTTTTTGAGAAAGGATTGTTTTGTAAACCTGAAAAATAACAAAAATTTGGTTCTTGTTTAGCTAGGGTCAGGGTTTAGAACAGTAAGTCCATGAATGCAGACCAATGTGGGTTTCTAGAATCTAGCTTAAAAGTTTTACTCATAAAAGAAAGCAAAGAACTGTGTAGAGGAACATATATCTGTGATATATTATCCATAAATTAAACGGATTCATTCATTTTTCTGGACTGAATAATATCGTGCATTGAAATTAAAATGCAACGTGAGACGTTAATTTTCTTTGACCCATCAAATGAATGCGGTCATTTATTAACAGAATCAAAGTTTAACATCAAACATTTACATTAATTTGGCAAAATTGAGTACAATAACAGCTTAATTAATTAGCAAGCTTTACGATTAGGAAACCATACGGCCCTGATTTCCCTCACTTCAAACATTACAACAGACATTTCTGAAAATATCTGGATTAATTTCTAGCAGGATAGAAGAGTTTTAAAGATGGAAAATGAAGTTTATCTTGAGAGAGATGGGTGAGGGAATTTGTCTGTTATAACCAGAACAACACGCTCCTTCTGGACCCAGCTTAACCAACGGTACACTTTGTGGCTGAAGATCGACTCTTTTACCTTGGCAGAGGATAATTCCGACTTCGGTGTAGAGTTGCCTTCAAACGCTCTCCAGCGTCTCCGTAAGGATAGTAGGGAACCGTTTGGAGTCGTGAGATCATCCCAGAACAGACATTTCATAGTTCCTCTGAACTTCTCTCGTTCAGCTTAGTTGCTTTTTCTCCAGCATTCTGAATTCCAGCATTCTGAACTCTGCTGCTCTCGGAACTAACTCACAGCATTCTCTCAGCGTTCTCCCAGCGTTCTCCAGCGTTCTGCCAGCGTTCTCCTTGAACTAGGAAGTGTTGAACCCTTTAAGGAGTTCTGTTTCCGGTTCATTTTGAGAACTTCCTGATTGGTCGATTGACCGAACAGGGGTGTGTTTTAGTGATGTAAGAGGTTATTAAAAGTCAAGGGAAAAAGATTAGATTGTTTAAGAACAGACAGAAAATGTTTTGAAAGACCTAGACTTCGTGGAGTCAATTCTCTCATATCTGCCTGAAAAAGTTAAACATGACATTTCTTTTCAGTAAACTTACAGTTGACCGAAACTTGACCTTTGACCAACTTCACAATTTGCTCATTTCAGACAGAAGATCAAGAAGATGAATCATTACTCTGTAACACATTCTAACTTGATTTCTACTTTGAATGAGGATTAAAAATCACTAATACTGTTTCACAGTTGATTTAAAATGAGTAGTTCACTTCAACATTTAAAAATGGTTTGAACTAAACACACTTTGATTATCAAAACATTTGTAAAATAGTAATGATAATAAAAAGAGAGTGTTCTTTCAATTGATCAGTGCAGGACACACTTAGAAAGTCTCTGGATGAACTTAATCTTGTGTTTCTGGACTCAAATCAATGAAATACAGTTCTTGTTCCAGGAAGGCCCTCAAGGCCAGATTTGACCTGAGGCTTAGTTCACTACAACTGTGACAACCAAAATATACATAATTATATTTTTAATTTATTTTTTTTCCCCTTGTCCTGTCCGGCATTGTGACACTTAGAATTATTGTCTGAGTGTCAAAGTGATGCCCAACAGATTTACTTTCACAAGCAGAGCATTATGGCTGGCCTTAATGCTCCACTTGATATATAAATTAAATTTTATTAGAATATGCTTTGGGTTTGTTTCAGATGTAATGGACACGGGGACGGAAAACAAAGAAGATAAAGCATAAAAGTGAGAGAAGAGTTAAAATGTAAAGAAGGAGATAGGAATAGAGGAGAGAGAGAGGGATAAAGAGAACACGAATCAACATCATTGAAGTCTGCCTCTAGACCTGCAGAAAGAGAGAAAAAAACCCAGACAAAACCAAGAAACCACAACAACAAACAACTTATATAATGATAGTTATAACATAATTAGAAAGTATTTTATACATTACATGGTAATACAATATATATTTGATGGCCACCACAACCCAACTGAGTTTGTATCTGATAAACACCTGAATCTAAACACCTGTGTGAGCATGCTTATCACTATAAGGTTTCTCATAAAAATGTTCAATAGTGGATGTGGGGACCCATAAACCCATCCCCGTAGGACACAAGGGTAACACAGGGAAGCCCGGAACCATAGACACACAGCGGCCCCCAAGCCCGGAACTCCGGTAGTCCCCCAACAGGGACACCCGCACCCCCCAGAGAGAGAACCAAAGAGAAGCAAAGGGAAGCCCCGGGCGATCCCTAGCAACCACAATGCAGAAACCCCCAGGAGGCCGTAGCGACGAGTCAACAGGCCCCGCCGGCAACCTGCCTCTCCAGAGTGGATCCGGCCATGGACACCAAACCCCAAGTCCCGAGGTCATACCACCCCCCAACAGAGGTACGACAGAGCCAGGGCACCCAGGCCCCCGCAGGCAGCCACCAGGGCGGGCCTGCACACACCCCACCACCCAGCCCCAGCTGCTGAGAGCTGCCAATGCCCCGGCGGCAGGGGGGCCCACCCTGGGGGGGAGCACGGCCCACCAAATGGGGGGTCAAAACTGGTCCAAGAGAGGGGGGGCCACCCAAAACCCAACCTGAGATAAACAGGCACACAGAGACAGCCCAACAGAGCCTCTGTTGGGCTGTCCATGCGCCCCACCTGCCCAACAGCGACCGCAAGCCGGCCCCGGGCCGGGGGACAGAGCAGCAGGGAGCAGGAGCCGAGGAAGACCGGCCCAGCGCACCAATGCATCCCTAAAGCCCCACACCACTGGCCCAGAGAAGCCCCGGCATGCCACCGCCATGCACTACCAACGACCACACACACAACTACAGCTGACCTCCCACCAGAACCCGACAGCCACCCCAGCCAAAGGGCTGGCCATCAGAACCAGGAACCCTGATAAAAGGATCCAAACAATCCAGGGAGAACCAGCGCACCAGCCCCACCCCCAATCGCCCCCAAAGGCCCAATACCCACCCACAGCCCAGACCCCAACCAGGCAGCCTACCCCCCCTGCCCCCGACCCCAAATGTCAGACAGAGAATGAGGGTTTAAGAAAAGTTGTAAGACCCAACTCCTCCCTCCCCCCACTCAAATAAGATGTTGATGCGTGTTGTCATATAGTGCGTTTAAAATGGGGGGATGAGGTGGCAACTGGCACAGACCCACCCCCTCCCCAGAGAGCAGGCAGTGCCCATTCACCCCCCCAACCCTTGCCCAGAACTCTAAATGTCTACATGCTACATATGAGAGTGGGCACAGGTCCCGGAGGTGAGAATGATTACACATCCCACCCCCTATATGCCACCATGTGCCCACTCCAGACCCTATATATGCATGTGTCATGAGAATGTTATATACGAGTGTCTAGGTTGTTTGATAAAATTGGGGCCCAGGTCTCCATGAACCACGGAGATGGAGGATCCTCCCCACAGCTCAGTAGTGCACCTGAGCCCCAAGGCCCTGCTTGAGTGGTGGTGTGATGGAGTGGGTGGAGGAAGATGTCGGGATGGGGAGGAACAACTGAGGTGGCAATGCCCTCCCAGAGGGCCAGCTCCCCCACTGACTCCAATAGGCACCCCCATTCTCCGAGATCCACCAGGGGAGGGAGGCTCCAGTGCATTCATCCAAGAGCAGGAGGCAGCCACCCCACCAGGGACCCAGGCCACAGACCAGCACATAGCCCTGAGGACCGACCAGAACCCAGGCCAGCGACCCAAGCCCCCCCTGAGATCATCCAGACCCGCAACCCAATCCCCAGCTCAACACCCAGCCCTCCAACCAAAGAAGCCACCAAACTCCACAGCGACAATCAGCCAGGGGTGCCTGAACAGCCGCAGACAGCGCACCACAATGACCAAGAGCGCACCCCCACTCCCACCCCCACAAAAGGACCGACCAGTCCACCACAGCAACACCCACAATGAGAGCACCCCATGCAAGGGAGGGCACACGCCTAACATGCTCAGACACCCCAGGGCCAGCAGTGCAGAGCCAACTGAGCAAAAGCCCCCCCACCCACAGCCCCCCACAGCCCAGAACCCCAGCCAAGCACCAGATCGTAGCCACAGCCAGGCAGGAAGACATCCAGGCTGAGGCCACCCATCCCCCCCTCCCCCACGGCAGAGGCCCCAAAGCCCACCAGCGCACCAAGGGCCCCCAGGCCAGGGCCGGGCGCCGGCGCATGCACCGGCCCAAGACCCTGACAACATACCCGCCAAGACCCGAGACCCCCGGATCAAGCCGGGACCCCTGCCCGGGAGCGACATTCCCCCAGAACCCAGAACCCCGAACCCGCGCCCACCCCAAACCCACCCAGGAGCAGCCAGGCCACCAGGCCAGCAACCTGCGCCCACTGGCACAGACCTCCCAGAGGCCTGCATGCAGCCAGCAGAGGTCAACGCCCAGAACCACCAAAGCAATCTCCCCAGTTGAGCGCCATTGCCCCGTGCCCACGACCCCCCCATGCCCCCAGCCCCAATACCCCCCCACATCAACCACATTGTCCCAAGGGATGAAATCAAAGGGGTTTACCCACCTCCACTACAGGTTGAAGCCAATCAAAGAAGCCCAGAGAGATTGTTCTGATGTAGAGGTACAGGCTATCACAAGACTGATGTAATCTAACAAAATGTCTTTATACTGTTTAATACTAAGAGTATTTTTATTTTTCCAATTTATGAGTATAGTTTTTTTAGCTTGTGGACTTCACTCTGTTCAGCCTCAGATGTCTTTCTCCTGGCCGGCCATGCCCTGACTCACTCAGGCGCACCAGAACCCACACAGTTTACCTACACTCGCCACCTGACCCAAAACGTTATCTCTCACTACAATGACAATCTTTCTGCAACTCTGAGCATCCAGATTTATAATATAATTGATCTTTATGCTGGCCAATTCATGTGCTAACGGCTTAATTTGAAATACGTTTTTTTTAAGGACAATGTTGGTGAAACGTCTCCTTACCATTTTGCTATCTTTTGGTGGAATTCCTCCAAAGTCCAATTCAGCAAGGAGCAAATTTCCCCATTCACTCTTGAATGCGGGCCGTTTCTGGTCCTTACAGCTGATCTGAAATTGAAGAATAGGGGTTAGGCATATAATCCGCGCTGAAGGCAGAAAAATAACTCCAAATGAAGCTTATTCCAACGGATTCGACCCTGATCTCCTTTCAGCTGGAACCGTCCAAAAACTTGTCCTATATTCCACACGCGTCCTGGCACAAAAAGTCCTGTTTGTTACATCCACACGAGTCGGTGGTCCCAACAGCCTCGGTTTCACAGAGTCATCTGTATTTATAGAGTGAGGTTTTGACTGACACTCCCAAAAAGATCATGCCACCGGCACAAAGCCAACCTTTTTTGTGCTGGGCTTAGTTCCGATTTTCATGCATGTCTATGAGAATTTCCCATATCATTCCTCATATAAATTAAAATCTGGGTGTAACTCATTCGAATATGCCTGAGTCATTCTGAGTTGCGTTTTTCTGACTTACTCAGAGCTGTTTTCCAAAGCCTTGTCGTTGCAAAATACTTCTGTAATATATCCTGATGCATGCTCAATAATCCAGGAAGAAAATGCCCAAAAAGTTCAATCTGGTCCTCTGGACATTCAAAAAAAAAAAAAAAAAAAAGCAAAAAAGATATACAAACCTTTTGTCTCTCATCAGAGAGACTTCCTCAGTCTGAGGTGCTATATTCAGCTCAGTCTCTTAAATAGCACCTTCTCAGAGTGGATCAACCAGTTTGATGCTGACAACCAAATCCAGCTGCACACATGTTTGATAACATTGCTTCACACACATTTGCAAGCTTGAAAACATCTCTTAGGAAATTGTGGCTAGCTTGAAACTATCACTTTGGACGTAATGGCAAGCTTGAAAACATCAATTCCGACAGAGTGGCAAGCTTGAAAACATCCCTTCAGACTCATTGACAAGCTTAAAAACATCCCATAAAGTCACCTTAGCAAGCTTGAAAACATCCATTCATACACATTTGCACACTTGAAAACATACATTTGGACATAGTGGCAAGCTTGAAAACATCAAATCAGACATATAAGAAAGTTTGAAAACATACCATGAGATACATTTGCAAGCTTAAAAACATCCTTTAGGACATAGTGGCAATCTTGAAAACATCACATTGGACTTAGTGTCAAGCTTGAAAACATCCTTTCAGACACATTGGTAAGCTTGAAAACCTCCGTTAAGACATAGTGAAAACCATAAAAATATCCCTTGAGTCATATTTGCAAACTTGAAAATATCCCACCTGTCATAGTGGCAAGCTTGAAAACATCACTTTGGACATAGTAGCAAGCTTCAAAACATTACTTCAACACAGTTGCAAGCTTGAAAACACTCCCTTCAGACATAGTGACAAGCTTGAAAACATAACTTCAGACATGTAATGAACTAAGCCTCAGGCCAAAACCTGCCTCGGAAGACCTTCATGGGCAGGAACTGTTATTTCATTGATTTGAATCCAGAAATACAAATTAGCTCATCCAGAGACTTTCTAATTGTATCCTGCACTAATCAATTGAAAGAACACTCTCTTTTTATATTATCATTACTATTTTTACAAATGTCTTGATAATCAAAAGTGTGTTTAGTTCAAACCATTTTAAATGTTGAAGTGAACTACTCATTTTAAATCAACTGTGAAACAGTATTAATGATTTTTTTAATCCTCATTCAAAGTAGAAATCAAGTTGATGGCTGTTACAAAGTAATTATGCATTTTCTGATCTTCTGTCTGAAATGAGAAGTAGTGATGTCGGTCGAAAGTCAGAAAGAAGTTATTGGAATGAACTGTCATGTTTTTAAACCTCTCAGACAGAAATAAGAAGCTACTGGCACCTGTAGTCTGTCATTTCTCCAAAACATTTCTCTGTCTGTCCCTAAACATTTCTCTGTCTGTTCCCAAACATCTCACTGTTTTTCCGACTTGTAGTAACCTCTTACGTCACTAAAACCACACCCCTGTTGGTTCTTTCAACCAATCAGGACTTCCCAGAAGGGACCGGAAACAGAACTCTTTAAAAGTCGACACTTCCTAGCTCCAGTTAGTTCTGGGAGATGATCCGAAGTTCTGGGAGACATGAACCGAAGTTCCATGGAGAACAGAGAGTTCTGCTGAGAAGGAAGACAGTGCGACTTTGCAAGGGTGAAGTCCACGGTGGTCATTTTCTAAAGATGACACCTGTCTGGAGTGTTGATTCCGGTCATTACGCCAAAGACCTATTCAACATCTCAGGAGTTCAGCACGTTTGCTGAAATTCCACTTAACTTAATCCTATCTTTCGGGGAAGTTTATTTTGGAAGCTGGGCCAGTCAGCCTCGTCATCCCAAGTTGATGAGACGGGGATAAATCCCTGGAGGTAAAAAGACTCAGCCTTGCTGGACGCCAGGAGAAGACCTCTCTGAAACCCCACCAAGGTAAAGAGTCAACGCTCGGGTACATCTAGCCGAAATCACTGGGAAACGTGCTATCTGGTTTCAAACAAGATAACTCCCCATCTTTTCTTTATTATCTTAGTTAACCCTAAGTATCCACTTTCCCTCCTTAAACTTTACTCCATCTCTTCTATCTCACCAGTAAAAAGATAAGCTAAGCCTGCAGTAATTAATCCAGATATCTTCAGATATGTCTGTTGTTTTTAGCTGCAAGTGAGAAATCATGGCCGTATGATTTCTCATTGTAAAGCTCATTAATTAAGCTGTGTTATTGCATTCAATCAGAATAATCAAGTGTACAATGTTTTGATGTTGAATTTTGATTCTGTTAATAAATGACCACATTCATTTTGATGGGTCAAAGAAAATTAACGTCTCACGTCACTGATTAGACCATCTCCGACACAGTACTTATAAGCACAATATCACTTAGTCCAGAAAAATGAAAGAATCCGTTTAAATTAAGTATATTATCATGTACTTGAACTAGTCCAGATATTATAAAATGTAAGAGAGCACCCCTGAGTTAAATCCATCTCTCGGCTCTCTCACTATAGACACATTGGTAACTTGAAAACATCTGTTAAGACATAGTGAAAACCATAAAAATATCCATTGAGTCACATTTGCAAACTTGAAAATATCCCATCTGTCATAGTGGCAAGCTTGAA
>NW_023618602.1:11296-13946 GCF_014905685.2 Nematolebias whitei
GAGGTATTTTAAAGAGAGGTCAATCTTTTGGTATTTCTCAATTTTCAGGGGTCAATTTTGGCTATTTTTGAGTGTTTTATGAGTTGTTTTATAACTAGTGGTTTAATCGTTTACTCATTTCGAATTTTATCTTCCAGTAGTTTGGTAGTATTTTAATTAACTTCTAAGGTTTACTCATTTGGTATTTTTCACAGGTTTTGATGTGTTACACCATGGGTCTGTTCCAGAACCCCTGGAGGATTACAATAATATGGGGTGTGGTGACAGTGTTACTCACTTCCATAATTTTTCTGTGTGAATATTACTGTGTAATTCCAGGTCACTCCCACTGCCAGCATCAACAACTAAGGGTCAAACGCAGCGACCCTGAACTCTCAAGTGAATGAGGTGGATCATCTGTCGTCGAATCTGTCACATAGTTTTCAAATGAACAGCGGGTACCGTTATGTTAAAGATCCACATCGTTGTAAAACTCGCAGGTACTCCCTGATGCAATCATCTCAGGTAGTGGTGCTGAGTCAATTAGTATAATGAACCCCAGAGGAACAATTCCTATTTGGGTCTATCGCCACCTGCAGGACGCTTCTCGGAAGGCAGTGGGCTCACTGCCTCCTGACAAGTGTCAAGCTGTATAATCATCATGTTTTAGACACCTGTTGCACCTATGTTCCGGATGAGACCGGACACGACCCACAGGCCAGGGTGACCAATGCCTTGAACCAACTTAATGCGCTGCAGAAGGCTAAGAGTGAGGATCTTTCTCCAGGATCCTGGAAGTTTCTGTCTTGGTTCACGAGCGGCTCTGGAGTCAGATTGTGCTAAAGATTTTGGCCTCCCGACTGCAATTCTTATTATTTTTTTGTGTTTTGATGATTGGTATTATCCCTTGTGCTAAAACGATAGTTCATAGTTCACCTGAAGGGGGCAGAATCAAAATATCTGTAAAATCAAATCATACGTGGTGTGGTCTCCCATAAATATGGGGAGACCAAAAGAGGGTGTGTTGGATTTGATATCTTTTATATCTTTTATATCTTTTGACAAGCCTTGACATTTCTCTGATGATGTGAAATGATGCATTTTCTACAAGGTGTGTGCGGGTATAATCATACACTAATTACTTCATGTTATATATAATCTCACAAGTGCTAAGGATAATCATACAAGTTCACATATGATATAATTCTGAGGGAAACAGAGACAGGTAAGACACTTGTTTGTGCAACAGGAAACGATCCTTCTTTGTCCTCTGAGTAAAGCAGCTGAGAGTGAGGGCCCACCAATGTGACACACTGCTCACACGTTGATTAAACACAAATAACGCTAAATTACAACATTCATATACTTTATACTTAACATAGGTTGAGTATATAGGCTTTCACATTAATAATAGTTCAGACACACAGAAAACGTGTTTTAAAGCTTAACACAGACGAAAGCCAGAGTAAGTGTCCTGTGTTCCAAAACAAAGCTCGTAAATCAACCCTTATCAGTAGAAGAATGAGCAAGGCCGTCTGGGGCCTTCGGAGTAACCATGGAGATAAAATCTGCTCCTGACTGGCTGAACAGGGTGTCACTCAGACCATCAAGAGGTTTTGACACCCAATCACAAGTCTGTCTGAACCCGAAAGGGCGGGACATGACAGACCTATAAATCTCGCTCAGACACAGAGTTTGGTTGAACAAACATCGGCTGATTGACCAGGCAAGGTTCACTCTGATTTTGTTCCTCAGACTGCACTTTGATTATATGTAATATCTGCATACTTTAACTTTGTCTCAATTAAATCTTTTATACTAAGGTGAAGTGCTCCTGAAATTCTGTGCTCGGGTCATTTTGAACACCACAAATCCTTCACAAGCTTAAACACCTCCACACGAATTTGTAGACAACCAGATTTCACCAACTCAAACAGTAGAATCTAGTCGTCATCATGAATCCAATTTGTTTCCTTAAAGAGGTCAGAGGGGTCCTCCTAACCCTGACTCCTGTCGAGAGAAGTTGATCGATTTTGTTGAGAGACCAGCTGATCCTTCCAATTAAGAGGTATGCAGGAAAGAAAAAGTATTTTTAAGGGTTTACAGGACAAAAGAGTGCAGCAGGGAAGTGGGTGTGTGTGTGTGTGTGTGTGTGGTGGTGGTGGGGGGGGGGGGGAACACGTCTGGTTTCACCGTAGAGTAGCAAGAAAAAAATGGTATAGTAATAGTGGCAAGCTTGAAAACATCACTTCAGACAGAGTGGCAAGCTTGAAAACATCCCTTCAGACACATTGACAAGCTTGAACACATCCCATAAAGTCACATTGCCAATCTTGAAAACATTCCTTCAGACACATTTGCAAGCTTGAAAAAAATCCCTTCTGACATAGTGGCAAGATTGAAAACATCCGCTAAGACATAGTGGAAAACTTGAAATTATCCTTACATACAAATTGGCAAGTTTGATAACATTGCTTCAGACACATTGACAAGCTTGAAAACAACCCATATAGTCATATTAGCAAGCTTGAAACCATCCCTTCAAGACACATTGGCAAGTTTTAAAACATTCCTTCAGACATAGTGACAAGCTTGAAAACATCCCTTGAGTCATATTGGCAAGAATCCCTTCAGACACATTTGCAAGCTTAAAAACATCCCTTAGGACACA
>NW_023618602.1:13956-14511 GCF_014905685.2 Nematolebias whitei
AAAAACATCCCTTAGGACACATTATCAAACTTGAAAAAATCCCATCTGACATATTGGCAAACTTGAAAATAGCCAATCACACTCATTGACAAGCTTGAAAACATCACATAAAGTCACCATAGCAAGCTTGAAAACATCCATTTTGACACATTTGCAAGCTTGGAAACATCCATTTGGACATAGTGGCAAGCTTGGAAAGATTACTTCAGACATATAGGAAAGTTTGAAAAAATCCCATCAGACATATTAGCAAGCTTGAAAACTTCACTTAAGACATTTCGACAAGCTTGAAAACATCCTTTCAGACACATTGGGAAGCTTGAAAACATCCGTTAAGACATAGTGGCAAGCTTAAAAACATCACTTTAGACATATTGACAAGCTTGAAAACATCACTTCAGATACATTGGAACCATCGCTTCAGACACATTTGCAAGGTTGAAAACATCCCTTAGGACATAGTGGTGTAGTATGACATACGGATGAGATATATTCATACTGTTAAAACGGATTCTTTCATTTTTCTGGACTGTATAATGTACGTGCATTGAATGT
>NW_023618602.1:14611-18259 GCF_014905685.2 Nematolebias whitei
CCCTTCAGACACATTTGCAAGCTTAAAAACATCCCTTAGGACACATTGTCAAACTTGAAAAAATCTCATCTGACATATTGGCAAACTTGAAAATATCACTTGAGAATCATTGGCAAGTATTCCTTCAGATATATATTTTTTTCATTTAGCCTTTATTTATACAGGTAGTCTCATTGAGCCACGAGAACTCATTTTCAAGAGAGACCTGTTTAGGGAGCACATGGGTTAAGGGCCTTGCTCATAGTCCCAGAGTGGGGCGAATGCCCAGGGTGGGGGGCGAGTGTGGGTGTTTCACCTACCCCACCCACAATTTTGATGTTGTCGGGGCCGAGGCATGAACCGGCGATTTTCGGATCACAGGCCCACCTCTCTAACCTCTGCGCCACCTCTCCCCCTAGATATATATTTTGCAAGCTTATATTTGCAAGTATATATTTGCAAGCTTGAAAACATCCCTTAGGACACATTTGCAAACTTGAAAACATCACTGTAGACATAGTGGCAAGCTTGAAACAATCCATTCAGACACATTGGCAAGCTTGAAAACACTCCCTTCAGACATTTTGACAAGCTTGAAAACATCCCTTGAGTCATATTGGCAAACTTGAAAAAATCCCTTCTGACACATTTGCAAACTTGAAAACATCCCTTAGGATATTGTGGCTAGATTGAAACTATCACTTTGGACGTAGTGGCAAGCTTGAAAACATCAATTCAGACAGGGTGGCAAGCTTGAAAACATCCATTTAGACACATTTGCAAGCTTGAAAACATCTATTTGGACATAGTGGCAAGCTTGAAAACATCACTTCAGACATATAGGAAAGTTTCATAACATCCTCATGACATTCACATATAGGAACTTGAGGTGGGCACATGGCTATCGGTGGTGGGATTACCTTACTCTCACCCCCTGTGCCTGTGCTCACTTACAATGGTTGCATTTAGACACTAGGGTTTGGATAGTGTTGGGGTGGAGGGGAAACTGGCATCATGTCAGCCTTTGCTCCTTCTTCTTTCCTTTTTAATGGCACTATACAACAACACACATCAACAGCACATCTAGGGGCGGGGGTGTATGTGTCGGGGTCTTATTTTTTTTTTATTTTTATTTTTTTCCTACCCCCCTAGTTCCCTGACTGCCAATTCCGGGGGTGGGGTCCGGGAGAAGGGCAGGCCATCGGGTGTTGACCAGGACTATGTGGGGGTTCGGGGTCTAGGGGGTTGCCGTGGGTGGTGCTGGCGCTGTGCTCTCCCTGGGGTTGTTTGGACCCCCTGAGCTTGGCTCTTGGGTGCCATGGTTGGCCCGCTGGCCGGGGTGGCTGCCGGGGCCTGGCGGGCGGGGGCGCATGCTTGGTTGTTGGCGGTGTGTGGGGATGGTCGGTGGCGTGTCCTCTTCATGGTGGGGGGGGTGTCCTGTCGGTGAGGCATGGCCTGGGCCGGGTCTGGGGTATTGGCTCTTCTCCGCTCGAGAACGAATGGGTTTACCTCCTGGGTTTGGGCATGGGCTGCCCCCTGTAGAGGGCGGGTACATGTCTTGGACCTGGGGGGTATAGAGTGCATATCGGGAATAAGAATGAAATGTATCGTTATTGTATGTCTTTGAGTGAGTGAATGTGAGACTGAGGTTGGGATTGTGTGATTGTGTCTGTGTATGAATGGCTATTTGTTAGGCCGAGACTCGGACTGCCCCCTCTTTGATACAACTGGGGGTGCTTGGCATCGCGCCCCTATCGCGCGGCCCCCTGGTGGGTTGTGCCCTTGCCTGCCGGCGCGCTTGGGGCCCTTGGTGTCGGGGGCTGGGCGCTTGGGCGTGTGTCGGCTCAGCCTGGTGTCTGCCTGGTGGGGCTCGGGTCCTCTGGCCCTGTCGGGCGTTGGCCTGGGTGGTGTGAGTCCTCGGTGCCCGGGCTTCGGTGCCCGGACCTGGACCTAAATCGGTGCGGCGGGTGCCGACGGAGGCCTATGAGTTTGTCGCTGTTGGCCCCGGGGGGTCATGTATGGTATGGGGTATGTGGTCGCTGGTGGGGATTTTCCGGTTCTCCCCTGTGGTCCGGTCTGAGGGGTGGGTGAGTGGTTCGTCCTGTGTGGGTGGCTCTCGGGGCTCCGCGGTCGGGGTCCCTCCTGGGGTCTTGGGCTCTGGTCCCCCCTTTTGCGTCTGCCTCTGGTCTTGGGGGTCGGGTCTCTGCTGCTTCACAGTTACTATAAAATATTCTATTAGAGAAGCCTTATACACTTATGCATCCTCATAACCACACACAAATAGAAGCAGGGATGCTTATGTAGGCTTTATATGTAGATATATAGATATGTATATTTATGTATATTCATGTGTATGTATGTATGTATATAGGCGTAGGTATGGGTATATATATTTATGGAAACTTACTGCAAAGCCATGAATATTTTAAGTTCTTTATACATATGTATTTTGTTGCTGTGTTTTGTAAATCTCTTTGCAGGTGAACAGACAGTGGCCGGGTGTTTTGCCGTGTGCTCTCTTTGTGTATATTTCTTATATTTTGGAGTCTTACTTTGTCTTTTCTTTCTTTCTATCCTATTAAAAATAAAAAAAACCTACACTAGATAGTCACTAGAATAAATATTTCATAATAATGGTGTGGAGAGGATGGCTGTAAGGGGAGAAGGGAGGCCATCTATAAAAGAAAAAAAAAAGTTTGAAAACATACTATCAGACATTTTGACAAGCTTGAAAACATCCTTTAAGATACATTGGTGTAGTGGTATCCTTTCAGACATATTGGCAAGTTTGAAAACCATGCATCAGAAACATTGGCAAGCTTAAAAACATACATTCAAACACATTGACAAGCTTAAAAACTTCCCCTAGGACATAGTGGCAAGCTTGAAAACATCACTTCAGACTCATTGGCAAACATCCCTTCAGACACATTTGCAAGCTTGAAAACATCCCTTAGGACATATTGGCAAGCTTGAAAACATCAATTAAGACAGAGTGGCAATCTTGAAAACATCCCTTCAGATTCATTGACAAGCTTGAAAACATTCCATAAAGTCATATTAGCAAGCTTGAAACCATCCTTTCAGACAAATTGGCAAGTTTGAAAACATTCCTTCAAACATAGTGACAAGCTTGAAAACATCATTTAGTGTTCTAAAGGCTAGGTTAGCTGTACCCTCACTACAATTATATTTAAATAACGGGTTATCTGTTTTTCGAGCTAATTACAGCCATGTGACAGAAGCAACTGTGCGTAGATGGTTTAATCAGTGACATGAGATGTTAATTTTCTTTGACCCATCAAAATAAATGTGATCATTTATTGAACAGAATCAAAATTTAACATCAAAACATTGTACACGTGATTCGACTGATCTGGTTCTGATTAATAAAACTTGGCACGTTTTACTTAAAAAAAAAACAACAGACATTTCTGAAGGCATCTAGATTAATTACTGGCAAGATAGAAGTTTAAAGATGGGAAAATGGAGGAGTTTAAAATGGAGAGGTTTGAAGGAAGATGTATAACGGGAGTGTCTGTTCGGACCAGGATGGCACGCTCCTTTCAATACCAGCTCACTTCCAGTACACTTCGTGTCACGACTCGTTACCTTTGCCAGGATACCTCTGCTCAGGAACAGGAGTCCATTTCAACGCGACCTTTCAGC
>NW_023618602.1:18359-20179 GCF_014905685.2 Nematolebias whitei
GGCACTTTCCGGGCTCTTTCAGCTTCTTCCCCAGTACACTTAGGTGTAATAAATCGACTTTTTACCTGGAGATGTCCCTGGTACGAAGTTCCATTTAACGCACCCTTTCAGCGTCTCCGTAGGAACAGCTGTGAATCATCCGAAGTAGTGACGGTATTCCGTCCGACACAAATTCACCTCACGAGTGGACTCACGAGTGGAGTCCGTCAGAGTTCCACCCAGAGGTGGAAAATGTTATAATCCCATAAGACTCGGAAGAGCTCTGTGGTCATGTCAGGATTTTCCTGTTTCCCAACTCGCCTCCAAACTCTACTGTTGACTAAAACTTCTCCTGTTGAACTAGGAAGTACCGACATTTTAAAGAGCTCTATTTCCGGTTCATCTGGGAGTTTCTGATTGGTCAATGGACCCAAACAGAGGTGTGTTTTGTGATGTAAGGTGTTATGAAAAGTCAAGGAAAAGATTAAGATTGTTTAAGAACAGACAGAAAGATTGTTATGGAGAATTCAGACTTTGTGGAGCCACCTCTTCCAGTATCTTGCTGTAAAAGTTAAACATGACATTTCTTTTCAGTAAACTTTCAGTTGACCGAAACTTGAACTTCGACACACTTACAACTTTGCTCATTGAAGACAGAAAATCAAGAAATGCATATTAACTTGATTTATTCTTTGAATGAGGATTAACAATCATTATACTGTTTCACAGTTGATTTAAAAATGAGTAGTTCACTTCAACATGTAAACATTGTTTGAACTAACACAATTTGATTATCAAAACATTTGTAAAATAGTAATGATCATAGAGAATAGTCCTTTTTTACTTGATTGATTCAAGAAAGAAAGTCTCAGGACGGGTCAACCTGTATTTCTGGATGCAAATCAATGAAATGACAAGTTATGTCCCATATGGTCTTTAGGTCAAGGTTTTTGACCTCAGGCCTAGTTCACTACAGTGGCAAGCTTGAATAAATCATTTGGACATTGTTGCAAGCTTAAAAAGATCACTTCAGACACATTTGCAAGCTTGAAAACATCCCATAAAGTCACATTGACAAGCTTGAAAACATCCCTTCAGACACATTTGCAAGCTTGAAACAATCCCTTCAGACACATTGACAAGCTTGAAAACAACCCATATAGTCATATTAGCAAGCTTGAAACCATCAATTCAGACACACTGGCAAGTTTGAAAACATTCCTTCAGACATAGTGACAAGCTTGAAAACATCCCTTGAGTCATATTGGCAAGCATCCCTTCAGACACATTTGCAAGCTTAAAAACATCCCATAAAGTCACAATAGCAAGCTTGAAAACATCCATTCAGACATATTTGCAAGCTTGAAAACATCCATTTGGACATAGTGGCAAGCTTGAAAACATCACTTCAAACATTTAGGAAAGTTTCAAAAACACTCCATCTGACATATTGGCAAGCTTGAAACATTGCTTCAGAAACATTGGCAAGCTTAAAAACGTCCCTTCAGACACATTGACAAGCTTGAAAACATCCCTTAGGATACATTGGCAAGCTTGAAATCTTCACTTAAGACATTTCGACAAGCTTGAAAACATCCTTTCTGACACATTGGGAAGCTTGAAAACATCCGTTAAGACATAGTGGCAACTTAAAAACATCACTTTAGACATATTGACAAGCTTGAAAACATCACTTCAGACACATTGGAACCATCCCTTCAGACACATTTGCAAGCTTGAAAACATCCCATAAAGTCACATTTGACAAGCTTGAAAACATCCCTTCAGACACATTTGCAAGCTTGAAAAAATCCCTTCTGACATAGTAGCAAGCTTGAAAA
>NW_023618602.1:20279-22985 GCF_014905685.2 Nematolebias whitei
GATACATTTGCAAGCTTGAAAACATCCCTTAGGACATAGTTGCAAGCATGAAAACATCAGTTTGGACAAAGTGGCAAGCTTGAAACCATCACTTCAGACACATAGACACGCTTGAAAACATCCCATAAAGTCACATTGCTAAGCTTGAACACATTCCTTCAGACACATTTGCAAGCTTGAAAACATCCCTTAGGATATTGTTGCTAGATTGAAACTATCACTTTGGACGTAGTGGCAATCTTGAAAACATCAAATCAGACACAGTCGCAAGCTTGAAAATATCCATTTAGACACATTTGCAAGCTTGAAAACATCTATTTGGACATAGTGGCAATCTTGAAATCATCACTTCAGACATATAGGAAAGTTTGAAAACATACTATCAGACTTATCGGCAAGCTTGAAAACATCCTTTCAGATACATTGGTAAGCTTGAAAACATCCGTTAAGACATAGTGGAAAACCTGAAATTATCCTTTCAGACATTTCGACAAGCTTGAAAACATCCTTTCTGACACATTGGGAAGCTTGAAAACATCCGTTAAGACATAGTGGCAACTTAAAAACATCACTTTAGACATATTGACAAGCTTGAAAACATCACTTCAGACACATTGGAACCATCCCTTCAGACACATTTGCAAGCTTGAAAACATCCCATAAAGTCACATTTGACAAGCTTGAAAACATCCCTTCAGACACAATTGCAAGCTTGAAAAATCCCTTCTGACATAGTAGCAAGCTTGAAAACATCCGCTAAGACATAGTTTAAAACTTTAAACTATCCTTACACACATATTGGAAAGTTTGATAACATAGCTTCAGACACATTTACAAGCTTGAAAACAACCCATATAGTCAAATTAGCAAGCTTGAAACCATCAATTCAGACACACTGGCAAGTTTGAAAACATTCCTTCAGACATAGTGACAAGCTTGAAAACATCCATTGAGTCATATTGGCAAGCAACCCTTCAGACACATTTGCAAGCTTAAAAAATCCCATAATGTCACTATAGCAAGCTTGAAAACATCCATTCAGACACATTTGCAAGCTTGAAAACATCCCTTAGGACATATTGGCAAGCTTGAAAACATCATTTAGGACGTAGTGACAAGCTTGAAAACATCCCTTGAGTAATATTGGCATAGTTAAAAAAATCCCTTCTGACATAGTGGCAATCTAGAAAACATCACTTCAGATACATTTGTATGCTTGAAAACATCCCTTAGGAAATAGTGGGAAGCTTGAAAACATCACTTTGGACATAATTGCAAACTTGAAAACATCACTTCAGACAGAGTGGCAGGCTTGAAAACATCACTTCAGACACATTTGCAAAACTGGAAAACATCCCTTCAGACATCGTGAAAAGCTTGAATACATCCCATGAGTCATAATGGAAAAGTTTAAAAAATCCATTCTGATATAATGGCAAGCTTGAAAACATCACTTCAGACACATTGACAAGCATCCCTTTCGATACATTTGCAAGCTTGAAAACATCCCTTAGGATATTGTGGCTAGCTTGAAACTATGACTTTGGACATAGTGGCAAGCTTAAAAACGTCAATTCAGACATATAGGAAAGTTTGAAAAAATACCATCAGACATTGTGGCAAGCTTGAAAACATCCCATCAGACATATTTGCAAGCTTGAAAACATGGCTTCAGAAACATTGGCAAGCCTAAAAACGTCCCTTCAGACACATTGGCAAGCTTGAAAACATCATTTATGACATAGTGACAAGCTTGAAAACATCCCTTGAGTTATATTGGTAAATTTGATAAAATCCCTTCTGTCACAGTGGCAAGATTGAAAACATCACTTCAGACATATTTCGAAGCTTGAAAACATCCCTTCAGACATAGTGAAAAGCTTGAATACATCCCGTGAGTCATAATGGCAGATTTTAAAAAATCCATTCTGATATAGTGGCAAGCTTGAAAACATCACTTCAGACACATTGACAAGCATCCCTTTCGATACATTTGCAAGCTTGAAAACATCCCTTAGGACATAGTTGCAAGCATGAAAACATCAGTTTGGACAAAGTGGCAAGCTTGAAACCATCACTTCAGACACATAGACACGCTTGAAAACATCCCATAAAGTCACATTGCTAAGCTTGAACACATTCCTTCAGACACATTTGCAAGCTTGAAAACATCCCTTAGGATATTGTTGCTAGATTGAAACTATCACTTTGGACGTAGTGGCAATCTTGAAAACATCAAATCAGACACAGTCGCAAGCTTGAAAATATCCATTTAGACACATTTGCAAGCTTGAAAACATCTATTTGGACATAGTGGCAATCTTGAAATCATCACTTCAGACATATAGGAAAGTTTGAAAACATACTATCAGACTTATCGGCAAGCTTGAAAACATCCTTTCAGATACATTGGTAAGCTTGAAAACATCCGTTAAGACATAGTGGAAAACCTGAAATTATCCTTTCAGACATTTCGACAAGCTTGAAAACATCCTTTCTGACACATTGGGAAGCTTGAAAACATCCGTTAAGACATAGTGGCAACTTAAAAACATCACTTTAGACATATTGACAAGCTTGAAAACATCACTTCAGACACATTGGAACCATCCCTTCAGACACATTTGCAAGCTTGAAAACATCCCATAAAGTCACATTTGACAAGCTTGAAAACATCCCTTCAGACACAATTGCAAGCTTGAAAAA
>NW_023618602.1:23085-24252 GCF_014905685.2 Nematolebias whitei
GACAAGCATGAAAACATCCCATAAAGTCACATTGGCAAACTTGAAAACATCCCTTCAGACACGTTTGCAAGCTTGAAAATATCCCTTCAGAACTATTTACAATCTTGAAAATATCCCTTGAGTCATATTGGCAAGCTTGAAAATATCACTTCAGACACATTGAGAAGTATGAAAAAATCCCATAAATCACATTGGCAAGCTTGAAAACATCCCTTCAGACACATTTGCAAGCTTGAAAATATCCCTTCAGACATAATGACAAGCTTGAAAACATCCCTTCAGACAAATGACAAGCTTGAAAACATCCCTTGAGTCACATTGGCAAACTTGAAAAAATCCCTTCTGACATATTGGCAAGCTTGAAAACATCCCTTCAGACCTAGTGAAAAGTATGAATACATCCCATGAGTCATAATGGCAAACTTTAAAAAATCCATTCTGATATAGTGGCAAGCTTGAAAACATGGCTTCAGAAAACATGGCTTCAGACACATTTACACGCTTGAAAACATCCCATAAAGTCACAATATCAAGCTTGAAAACATTCCTTCAGTCACATTTGCAAGCTTGAAAACATCCCTTCAGACATAATGACAAGCTTGAAAACATCCCTTCAGACAAATGACAAGCTTGAAAACATCCCATGAGTCATAATGGCATATTTTAAAAAAAACATTCTGTGGCAAGCTTGAAATAGTGGCTTCAGACACATTGGCAATCATCCCTTTCGAGACATTTGCAAGCTTGAAAACATCAGTTTGGACAAAGTGGCAAGCTTGAAAGTATCACTTCAGACCTATTGACAGGCTTAAAAACATCCCATAAAGTCACATTGGCAAGCTTGAAAGCATCCCATAAAATCAAATTGGCAAGCTTCAAAACATTCCTTCAGTCACATTTGCAAGCTTGAAAACATCCCTTAGGACATATTGGCAAGCTTGAAAACATCAATTAGGACATAGTGACAAGCTTGAAAACATCCCTTCAGACACATTTGTAAACTTGAAAACATCCCTTCGGACATAGTGGAAAGCTTGAAAACATCACTTTGGACACAGTGGCAGGCCTGAAAACATCACTTCAGACACAAATGCAAAACTGGAAAACATCCCTTCAGACATAGTGAAAAGCATGAATACATCCCATGAGTCATAATGGCAAACTTTA
>NW_023618602.1:24352-25421 GCF_014905685.2 Nematolebias whitei
CACTATGTCTTAGCAGATGTTTTCAAGCTTGCCACTATGTCAGAAGGGATTTTTTTCAAGCTTGCAAATGTGTCTGACGGGATGTTTCCAAGCTTCTCAATTTGACTTTATGGGATGTTTTCAACTTGTCAATGTGTCTGAAGGGATGTTTTCAAGCTTGCCACTCTGTCTGAAGTGATGTTTTCAAGCTTGCAACTATGTCCAAAGTGTTGTTTTCAAGCTTGCCAATATGTCCTAAGGGATGTTTTCAATCTTGTCAATGTTTCTGAAGTGACGTTTTTAAGCTTGCCAATGTTTCTGAAGCAATGTTTTCAAGCTTGCCGATATGTCTGATGGGATGTTTTCAAACCTTCCTAAACGTTTTGAAGTGATGTTTTCAAGCTTGCCACTATGTCCAAATGGATGTTTTCAACCTTTGAAAATGTGTCTGAATGGATGTTTTCAAGCTTGCTAAGGTGACTTTATGGGATGTTTTTAAGCTTGCAAATGTGTCTGAAGGGATGCTTGCCAATATGACTCAAGGGATGTTTTCAAGCTTGTCACTATTTCTGAAGGGAGTGTTTTCAAGCTCGCCAATGTGTCTGAATGGATGTTTTCAACCTTGCAAATGTGTCTGAATGGATGTTTTCAAGCTTGCTAATATGACTATATGGGTTGTTTTCAAGCTTGTCAATTTGTCTGAAGCAATGTTATCAAACTTGCCAATTTGTGTGTAAGAATAATTTAAAGTTTTCCACTATGTCTTAGCAGATGTTTTCAAGCTTGCCACTATGTCAGAAGGGATTTTTTTCAAGCTTGCAAATGTGTCTGACGGGATGTTTCCAAGCTTCTCAATTTGACTTTATGGGATGTTTTCAACTTGTCAATGTGTCTGAAGGGATGTTTTCAAGCTTGCCACTCTGTCTGAAGTGATGTTTTCAAGCTTGCAACTATGTCCAAAGTGTTGTTTTCAAGCTTGCCAATATGTCCTAAGGGATGTTTTCAATCTTGTCAATGTTTCTGAAGTGACGTTTTTAAGCTTGCCAATGTTTCTGAAGCAATGTTTTCAAGCTTGCCGATATGTCTGATG
>NW_023618602.1:25521-27605 GCF_014905685.2 Nematolebias whitei
GAATGTTTGAAAACATACCGTCAGACATATCGGCAAGATTGAAAACTTCACATTAAACATTTCGACAAGCTTGAAAACATCCCACCAGCCATATTGGCAAGCTTGAAAACATTGCTTCGGACACATTTGCAAGCTTGAAAACATCCCTTAGGACATAGTGGAAAGCTTGAAAACAGCCCATCAGACATATTGGCAAGCTTGAAAACATCACTTCAAACATTTAGGAAGGGTTGAAAACATCCCATCAGACATATTGGCAAGCTTGAAATCATTGCTTCAGAAACATTGGCAAGCTTAAAAACGTCCCCTTAGACACATTGACAAGCTTGAAAACATCACTTAGGACATATTGGCAAGCTTTGAAAACATCATTTACGACGTAGTCACAAGCTTGAAAACATCCCTTGAGTCATAATGGCAAATTTTAAAAAATCTATTCAGATATAGTGGCAAGCTTGAAACCATCACTTCAGACACATTGACACGCTTGAAAACATCTCATAAAGTCACATTGGCAAGCTTGACAACATTCTTTCAGTCACATTTGCAAGCTTGAAAACATCCCTTAGGATATTGTGGCTAGCTTGAAACTATCACTTTGGACGTAGTAGCAAGCTTGAAAACATCAATTCAGAATTATTTGCAAGCTAGAAAACATCCATTTAAACACATTTGCAAGCTTGAAAACATCTATTTGGACATAGTGGTAAGCTTGAAAACATCACTTCAGACATATAGGAACGTTTGAAAACATACCATCAGACATGTCGGAAAGATTTTAAACTTCACTTAAAACATTTCGACAAGCTTGAAAACATCCCATCAGACATGTTTGCAAGCTTGAAAACATTGTTTCAGAAACATTGGCAGTTTAAAAACATCCCTTCAGACACATTGACAAGCTTGAAAACATCCCTTAGGACATATTGGCAAGCTTGAAAACATCATTTAGGACATAGTGACAAGCTTGAAAACATCCCTTGAGTCATCTTGGCAAAGTTGAAAAAATCCCTTCTGACCTAGTGGCAAGCTTGGAAACATCACTTGAGACACATTTGTAAGCTTGAAAACATCACTTTGGACATAGTGGAAAACTTGAAATTATCCTTACACACAAATTGGCAAGTTTAATACCCTTGCATCAGACACATTGACAAGCTTGAAAACAACCCATATAGTCATATTAGCAAGCTTGAAACCATCCCTTCAGATACATTGGCAAGTTTGAAAACATTCCTTTAGACATAGTGACAAGCTTGAAAACATCCCTTGAGTCATATTGGCAAGCATCCCTTCAGACACATTTGCAAGCTTAAAAAGATCCCTTAGGACACATTGTCAAAATTGAAAAAATTCCATCTAACATATTGGCAAACTTGACAGTATCCCTTCAGATTCATTGACAAGCTTGGAAACATCCCATAAAATTATGTTAGCAAGCTTGAAAACATCCATTCAGACACATTTTCAAGCTTGACAACATCCATTTGGACATAGTGGCAAGCTTGAAAACATTAGTTCAGACATATAGGAAAGTTTGAAAACATCCCATCAGACATATTAGCAAGCTTGAAAACTTCACTTATGAAATTTTGACAAGCTTGAAAATATCCTTTCAGACACATTGGTAAGCTTGAAAACATCCGTTAAGACATAGTGGAAAACTTGAAATTATCCTTTCAGACATATTGGCAAGTTTGAAAACCATGTGTCAGAAATGTTGGCAAGCTTAAAAACATACCTTCAAACACATTGACAAGCTTGAAAACTTCCCTTAGGACATAGTGGCAAGCTTGAAAACATCACTTTAGACATATTGACAAGCTTGAAAACATCCCTTCAGACACATTGGCAAGCTTGAAAACATCCCTTAGAACATAGTGGCAAGCTTGAAAACATCATTTTGGACATAGATGCAAACTTGAAAACATCACTTCAGCCAGAGTGGCAAGCTTGAAAACATCCCTTCAGACACAAGCTTAAAAACATCCCATAAAGTCACATTGACAAGCTTGAAAACATCACTTCAAACACATTTGCAAGCTTGAAAAAAATCCCTTCTGACATAGTGGCAAGCTTGAAAA
>NW_023618602.1:27705-28266 GCF_014905685.2 Nematolebias whitei
TATTGACAAGCTTGAAAACATGACTTCAGACACATTGGAACCATCCCTTCAGACAAATTTGCAAGCTTGAAAACATCACTTTGGACATTGGCAAGCTTGAAAACATCACTTCAGCCAGAGTGTCAAGCTTGAAAACATCCCTTCAGACACATTTGCAAGCTTAAAAAAATCCCTTCTGAAATAGTGGCAAGCTTGAAAACATAACTTCAAAGCATTTAGGAAAGTTTGAAAACATCCCGTCAGCCATATTGGCAAGCTTGAAAACATTGCTTCAGAGACATTGGCAAGCTTAAAAACATCCCTTCAGACACATTGAAATGCTTGAAAACATCCCTTAGGAGATATTGGCAAGCTTGAAAACATCATTTAGGACATATTGACAAGCTTGAAAACATCACTTCAGACTCATTTGTAAGCTTGAAAACATCACTTTGGACACAGTGGCAGGCCTGAAAACATCACTTCAGACACAATTGCAAAACTTGAAAACATCCCTTCAGACCTAGTGAAAAGCATGAATACATCCCATGAGTCATAATGGCAAACTTTAAAAAATCCATT
>NW_023618602.1:28276-30187 GCF_014905685.2 Nematolebias whitei
GCAAGCTTGAAAACATCAGTTTAGACAAAGTGGCAAGCTTGAAAACATCCCTTAGGATATTGTGGCTAGCTTGAAACTATCATTTTGGACTTAGTGGCAAACTTGAAAACATCAATTCAGACAGAGTCACAAGCTTGAAAACTCCATTTAGGCACATTTGCAAACTTGAAAACGTCAGTTTGGACAAAGTGGCAAGCTTGAAACCATCACTTCAGGACACATTGACAAGCTTGAAAACATCCCATAAAGTCACATTGGCAAGCTTGAAAACATTCCTTCAGACACATAGTAGAAAGCTTGAAAACATCCCTTAGGATATTGTGGCTAGCTTGAAATTATCACTTTGGACGTAGTGGCAAGCTTGAAAACATCAATTCAGACAGAGTCGGAAGCTTGAAAACCTCCATTTAGACACATTAGCAAACTTGAAAACTTCACTTAAGACATTTAGACAAGCTTGAAAACATCCTTTCAGTCACATTGGAAAGCTTGAATACTTCCTTTAGGACATAGTGGCAAGCTTGAAAACATCACTTTAGACATATTGACAAGCTTGAAAACATGACTTCAGACACATTGGAACCATCCCTTCAGACACATTTGCAAGCTTGAAAACATCACTTTGGACATAGATGCAATTTTGAAAACATCACTTTAGCCAGAGTGTCAAGCTTGAAAACATCCCTTCAGACACATTGACAAGCTTAAAAATATCCCATAAAGTCACATTGACAAGCTTGAAAACATCCCTTCATACACATTTGCAAGCTTGAAAAAATCCCTTCTGAAATAGTGGCAAGCTTGAAAACATCACTTCAGACATATAGGAAAGTTTGAAAACATAGCATATGACATATTGGCAAGCTTGAAAACTTCACTTAAAACATTTCCACAAGCTTGAAAAAATCCCGTCAGACATATTGGCAAAATTGAAAACATTGCTTCAGAAACATTGGAACCATCCCTTCAGACACATTTGTAAGCTTGAAAACATCACTTTGGACATAGATGCAATTTTGAAAACATCACTTCAGACTCATTTGTAAGCTTGAAAACATCCCTTAGGACATAGTGGAAAGCTTTAAAACATCACTTCAGACATATAGGAAAGTTTGAAAACATAGCATCAGACATATTGGCAAGCTTGAAAACTTCCCTTAAAACATTTCCACAAGCTTGAAAAAAACCCATCAGACATATTGGCAAAATTGAAAACATTGCTTCAGAAACATTGGAACCATTCCTTCAGACACATTTGCAAGCTTGAAAACATCACTTTGGACATAGATTAAATTTTGAAAACATCACTTCAGCCAGAGTGTCAAGCTTGAAAACATCCCTTCAGACACATTGACAAGTTTAAAAATATCCGATAAAGTCACAATGACAAGCTTGAAAACATCCCTTCAGACACATTTGCAAGCTTGAAAAAATCCCTTCTGAAATAATGGCAAGCTTAAAAACATCCCTTCAGACACATTGAAATGCTTGAAAACATCCCTTAGGATATATTGGCAAGCTTGAAAACATCATTTAGGACATATTGACAAGCTTGAAAACATCCCTTGAGTCACATTGGCAAAGTTGAAAAAACCCTTCTGACATAGTGGCAACCTTGAAAACATCACTTCAGACACATTTGTATGCTTGAAAACATCCCTTAGGACATAGTGGCAAGCTTGAAAACATCACTTTGGACACATTTGCAAAACTGGAAAACATCCCTTAAGACATCATCAAAAGCTTGAATACATCCCAAGATTCATAATGGCAAATTAAAAAAAAATCCATTCTGATAGTGGCAAGCTTGAAAACATCACTTCAGACACATTGGTAAGCTTGAAAACATCCCTTACGACATAGTGGATAGCTTGAAAACATCACTTTGGACATAGTGGCAGGCTTGAAAAC
>NW_023618602.1:30197-35189 GCF_014905685.2 Nematolebias whitei
CCCTTCAGACATAGTGAAAAGCTTAAATACATCCCATGAGTCATAATGGCAAATTTAAAAAAATCTATTCTTATATAGTGGCAAGCTTGAAAACATCACTTCAAAGCATTTAGGAAAGTTTGAAAACATCCCGTCAGACATATTGGCAAGCTTGAAAACATTGCTACAGAAACATCGGCAAGCTTAAAAACATCCCTTCAGACACATTGAAATGCTTGAAAATATCCCTTAGGACATATTGGCAAGCTTGAAAACATCATTTAGGACATATTGACAAGCTTGAAAACATCCCTTGAGTCAAATTGGCAAAGTTGAAAAACCCCTTCTGACATAGTGGCAAGCTTTAAAACATCACTTTGAACACATTTGCATAACTGGAAAACATCCCTTAAGACATAATCAAAAGCTTGAATACATCCCATGATTCATAATGGCAAATTTAAAAAAAAATCCATTCTGATATAGTGGCAAGCTTGAAAACATCCCTTACGACATAGGGGATTGCTTGAAAACATCACTTTGGACATAGTGGCAGGCTTGAAAACATACCATCAGACATATTGGCAAGCTTGAAAACTTCACTTAAAACATTTCGACAAGCTTGAAAAAATCCCATCAGACATATTGGCAAAATTGAAAACATTGCTTCAGACACATTGGCAAGCATCCCTTTCGATACATTTGCAAGCTTGAAAACATCCCTTAGGACATAGTGGCAAGCTTGAAAACATCAGTTTAGACAAAGTGGCAAGCTTGAAACCATCACTTCAGACACATTTGCAAGCTTGAAAACATCCCTTAGGAACACAGGTACCCACACAGCTTACCTACTCTCTCCACCTGCCCCAACAGATTATTCCTCACCACAAAGAAGACCCTTCTACAACTCTGAGCAACCAGGTTTTTGAACATAATACATTTTTCTGTTTGTCAATTCATACACCACTGCTAAAATTTGGTAAATTTCAGTTTTAGTTAGAATCAATTTTGTGGAGCGTTCCCTTACCATGTTTTCTGAATCCGGTAAAAGACAGATTTCCCAATCCCATGTCGTTAGGATCTGGGCCACTCCTTAATCCTTGCTGGTTCAATTTGAAGAAAAAGGGTTTCAGGTTTAATCCGGGCTGTTGAGTTTTGAAGAAATAGTTTAAAAAAAAAACATTCCATCGGATTCTCACCCTAAATTCTCCTCCAGCTAGAACGTCCAAAATTGCCCTATTAATCCACAATTCATCCAAAGGTCCCTCGGATCTCATCCTAGGTCCTTCATTGGTGAAGAAGATCCTCAAAACAGCCAAGACTTCACTGAAAAGCTTGTTTTTAAAGCCTCAGATTTTGACTGACAGCTCTCGGCTAGTCACCCCATCTGGCTTACTCCACCTTTTTAGGCGGGCTCTCGGTTCGACTCCACCGGTTCCTTATGAGTCTTTGCAAGTCATTCTTACGCATATTAAAATCTGGGTGTGTTTAGTTTACTTTTCGCACTGTCATTCTGTGCTGTCTTATGCTGATTGGCTCAGAGCTGCATTCTAGGGCCTCTCTTGTGTAACATCACGGTACTTTCCAGAACCTTCATGAAGCTACTGTTTTTTTCCCTTCAACATTCATCATGAATCAGCTTAAACACAGATTACATTGTAAAATCATAAGATTACATTTTTTAATCATAAAGTTTATAATTTCACTTGATCATCTACTTTGTTTATTGATTCTTCATAAACACACATTTCTCATTTATCTGAAACTGGTACTTTATTTAAGAAGGGAAGACATTTCCTCCGTTCTTGCTCTGATATTTTCTTGTGTGTGTGTGTGAGTGTGTGAGAGGGGCCTCAGACGGGCCTGTGTGTGTGTGTGTGTGTGTGTGTGTGAGCTTGCATGTCTGTGGGTGAGCTCCAAGTGGACCTGCATGTGTGAGTGTGTGCTCACATTGTGAGGCCTTCAAACCATGACTTAACAGATCAACACAAAATGACATAACACATAATAACATGTTCTGACTTGTTCTCTCCCATTAGATCAGTCTGAGCTCCGTACACTTTTTTGACACCCCCTCCACGGAGTCAGACTGTTCCCTCAACCCACACTTAAGCTCCAAGCCAGTCCCGATCTTCATCATCCGCATCCACCTTCAAGACATCTCCCTCGTAATCCAAATCGACCAGTTCCTCGTGATGCGGTGCTGGATCTTCAGTGTCGCTAGGCCCAAGGCTTTGGGCCTCCTCGTCAGCAGCATCCCAATAATCCACAATCGTCAGCTTGCCAGAGTCAACCTCACGTGAGTCGCCCACTTGAGATGTCGAATCACCGGGGTGATGTGCATCCTCAGATGAGAGTGGGGCCGTGCTGGAGACGGGCTGCGAGGATGTTGCCTCCACACTCATGGGAGACCCAACAGGAGTGACGGGTTCATAGATGGGTCGTCCGTCGTCTGAATAGACCCATGCATACGCCTCCGGCACTTGCTGTGGTTGTTCCTGCGTCGATTTTTCGGGGGCACTTACTAGCCCATCAGGATGAGTTGGATCCAGAAATGTTCCATCTGGGTTGATCAGGCTTGGCGGATGGGAATCTTCAGGGCTGGTGAGATCATACCGAGCAGCGCTCGTGGAGTTGGTCGGGCTAGGTGGGCCAACTTCAGTCCTCACGAAATGATCAAGATAGGTCTCCAATTGGTACAGCTCTGGGCACTCCAGGGAGAGAAGGGGTGGTGCAGGAGATGCTGCCCTTACCTCCATAGGCTCTGTTTCAGGCTGAGCCCGTGCAGGTGGCAGGTCAAGTGAAGCAATGACTGGGGTCTCATGTCGAGTCGTCACCATCAGGGTTGGTGCCAGGTGGACGTTAGGTGGATTTGTATTCCGCTCTTGAATTGCTGTCATCGCGGGAGTCGGAACCATCGGTGGAGTGGCTCTTAGGTCTGTCCCTAAGGAGGCTGGCACTGTCGGGGGCAGAAGCTCTGATGATCCGTGCGTAACCCCGAAGGATGGGCCATGGACCAGAGGCAGCCCTGTATACAGATGGATCGCCACAAACCTGGTGACGTGGTGGGATGACCTTACTCTCACCCCCTGTGCCTGTGCTCACTTACAACGGTTGCATTCAGACACTAGGGTTTGGATAGAGTTGGGGTGGAGGGGAAACTGGCGTCATGCCAGCCTTTGCTCCTTCTTCTTTCCATTTTAATGGCACTATACAACAACACACATCAACAGCACATCTAGGGGCGGGGGTGTATGTGTCGGGGTCTTATTTTTTTATTTTATTTTTTATTTTCCTCCCCCCTAGTTCCCTGACTGCCATTCCGGGGGTGGGATCCGGGAGAAGGGCAGGCCGTCGGGTGTTGACAAGGACTATGTGGGGGTTCGGGGTCTGGGGGATTGCCGTGGGCGGTGCTGGTGCTGTGCTCTCCCTGGGGTTGTTTGGACCCCCTGAGCTTGGCTCTTGGGTGCCATGGTTGGCCCGCTGGCCGGGGTGGCTGCCGGAACCTGGCGGGCGGTCGGCTGGGGGCGCGTGCTTGGTTGTTGGCGGTGTGTGGGGGTGGTCGATGGCATGTCCTCTTCATGGTGGGGGGGGGTGTCCTGTCGGCTGGGCATGGCCTGGGCCGGGTCTGGGGTATTGGCTCTTCTCCGCTCGAGAATGAATGGGTTTACCTCCTAGGTTTGGGCATGGGCTGCCCCCTGTAGAGGGCGGGTACATGTCTTGGACCTGGGGGGTATAGAGTGCGTATCGGGAATAAGAATGAAATGTATCGTTATTGTATGTCTTTGAGTGAGTGAATGTGAGACTGAGGTTGGGATTGTGTGATTGTGTCTGTGTATGAATGGCTATTTGTTAGGCCGAGACTCGGACTGCCCCCTCTTTGATACAACTGGGGGTGCTTGGCATCGCGCCCCTATCGCGCAGCTCCCTGGTGGGGTGTGCCCTTACCTGCCGGCGCACTTGGGGCCCTTGGTGTCGGGGGCTGGGCGCTTGGGCGTGTGTCGGCTTGGCCTGGTGTCTGCCTGGTGGGGCTCGGGTCCTCTGGCCCTGTCGGGCCTTGGCCTGGGTGGTGTGAGTCCTCGGTGCCCGGGCCTCGGTGCCCGGACCTGGACCTACATCGGTGCGGCGGGTTCCGACGGAGGCCTATGAGTTTGTCGCTGTTGGCCCCGGGGGGTCACTGTATGTGGTCGCTGGTGGGGATCTTCCGGTTCTCCCCTGTGGTCCGTTCTGGGGGGTGGGTGAGTGGTTCGTCCTGTGTGGGTGGCCCTTGGGGCTCCGCGGTCGGGGTCCCTCCTGGGGTCTTGGGCTCTGGTCCCCCCTTTTTCATCTGCCTCTGGTCTTGGGGGTCGGGTCTCTGCTGCTTCACAGTTACTATTAAATGTTCTATTAGACAAGCCTTATACACTTATGCATGCTCACAACCACACACAAATAGAAGCAGGGATCCTTTATATGTAGATATATAGATATGTATATGAATGTATATTCATGTGTATGTATGTATGTATATAGGCGTAGGTATGGGTATATATATTTATGGAAACTTACTGCAAAGCCATGAATATTTTAAGTTCTTTATACATATGTATTTTGTTGCTGTGTTTTGTCATGTTCTTTGCAGGTGAACAGACAGTGGCCGGGTGTTTTGCCATGTGCTCTCTTTGTGTATATTTCTTATATTTTGGAGTCTTACTTTGTCTTTTCTTTCTTTCTATCCTATTAAAAAAAAAAAAAAACTACACTAGATAGTCACTAGAATAAATATTTCATAATAATGGTGTGGAGAGGATGGCTGTAAGGGGAGAAGGGAGGCCATCAAAAAAAATGACTCAGGGGATGTTTTCAAGCTTGCAACTAAGTCTGAAGGTATGTATTCAAGCCTGAAAGTATGTCCAAATTGATGTTTTCAAGCTTGTCAATGTGCATGATGGGATGTTTTTAAGCTTGCCAATGTGACTTTATGGGATGTTTTCAAGCTTGCCACTATGTCAGAATGGATTTTTTCAAGTTGGC
>NW_023618602.1:35289-36484 GCF_014905685.2 Nematolebias whitei
AATTTGCCATTATGAATCATGGGATGTATTCAAGCTTTTGATTGTCTTAAGGGATGTTTTCCAGTTTTGCAAATGTGTCCAAAGTGATGTTTTCAAGCTTGTCACTATGTCCTAAGGGATGTTTTCAAGAATACAAATGTGTCTGAAGTGATGTTTTCAAGGTTGCCACTATGTCATAAGGGTTTTTTCAACTTTGCCAATGTGACTCAAGGGATGTTTTCACGCTTGCCATTGTGATTTATGGGATGTTTTCATGCTTGTCAATGTGTCTGAAGTGGTTTTTAAGCTAGCCACTATGTCTGAAGCAATGTTTTTCAAGCTTGCCAATATGACTCAAGGGATTTTTTCAAGATTGTAAATAGTTCTGAAGGGATATTTTCAAGCTTGTCAATGTGCATGATGGGATGTTTTTAAGCTTGCCAATGTGACTTTATGGGAAGTTTTCAAGCTTGCCACTATGTCAGAATGGATTTTTTCAAGTTTGCCAATTTGACTCAAGGGATGTTTTCAAGCTTGTCATTTGTCTGAAGGGATGTTTTCAAGCTTGCCACTATGTCAGAATGGATTTTTTCAAGTTTGCCAATATGACTCAAGGGATGTTTTGAAGCTTGTCATTTGTCTGAAGGGATGTTTTCAAGCTTGTCATTATGTCTGAAGGGATGTTTTCAAGCTTGCCAATGTGACTCAAGGTATATTTTCAAGAACGTAAATATTTCTGAAGGGATATTTTCAAGCTTGCAAATGTGTCTGAAGGGATGTTTTCAAGCTTGCCAATGTGATTTATGGGATGTTTTCAAGCTTGCCACTATGTCAGAAGGGATTTTTTCAAGTTTGCCAAAATGACTCAAGGGAGGTTTTCAACTTGTCATTTGTCTGAAGGGATGTTTTCAAGCTTGTCATTATGTCTGATGGTATGTTTTCAAACTTTCCTATATGTCTGAAGTGATGTTTTCAAGCTTGCCACTATGGCCAAATAGATGTTTTCAAGCTTACCAATGTGTCTGAAGTGATGTTTTCAAGCCTGCCACTATGTCCAAAGTGATGTTTTCAAGCTATCCCCTATGTCGTAAGGGATGTTTTCAAGCTTACCAATGTGTCTGAAGTGATGTTTTCAAGCTTGCCACTATATCAGAATGGATTTTTTAAATTTTGCCATTATGAATCATGGGATGTATTCAAGCTTTTGATTATGTCT
>NW_023618602.1:36584-37608 GCF_014905685.2 Nematolebias whitei
AAGCTTGCAAATGTGTCTGAAGGGATGCTTTCAAGCTTGCCAATGTGACTTTATGGGATGTTTTCATGCTTGTCAATGTGTCTGAAGTGATATTTTCAAGCTTGCCACTATGTCCAAAGTGATGTTTTCAAGCTTGCCACTACATCAGAAAGGTTTTTTTTCAAGTTTGCCAAAATGACTCAAGGGCTGTTTTCAAGCTTGTCACTATGTGTGAAGGGAGTGTTTTCAAGCTTGCCAATGTGTCTGAAGGGATGGTTTCAAGTTTGTCAAGATGACTCAAGGGATGTTTTCAAGCTTACCACTATGTCTGAAGGGATGTATTCAAGCTTGAAAGTATGTCCATATGGATGTTTTCAAGCTTGTCAATGTACATGATGGGATGTTTTTAAGCTTGCCAATGTGACTTTATGGGATGTTTTCAAGCTTGCCACTATGTCAGAATGGATTTTTTCAAATTTGCCAATATGACTCAAGGGATGTTTTCATGCTTGTCAATGTGTCTGAAGTGATGTTTTTAAGCTTGCAACTATGTCTGAAGCAATGTTTTTAAGCTTGCCAATATGACTCACGGGATATTTTCAAGATTGTAAATAGTTCTTAAGGGATATTTTCAAGCTTGCAAATGTTTCTGAAGTGATTTTTTCAAGCTTGCCACTATGTCAGAATGGATTTTTTCAAGATTGCCAATATGACTCAAGGGATGTTTTCAAGTTTGTCATTTGTCTGAAGGGATGTTTTCAAGCTTGTCATTATGTCTGAAGGAATGCTTTCAAGCTTGCCAATGTGACTCAAGGTATATTTTCAAGAATGTAAATATTTCTGAATGGATATTTTCAAGCTTGCCAATGTGATGTATGGGATGTTTTCATGCTTGTCAATTTTTCTGAAGTGATGTTTTTAAGCTTGCCACTATGTCTGAAGCAATGTTTTCAAGCATGCCAATATGACTCAAGGGATATTTTCAAGATTGTAAATAGTTCTGAAGGGATATTTTCAAGCTTGCAAATGTGTCTGAAGGGATGCT
>NW_023618602.1:37708-38754 GCF_014905685.2 Nematolebias whitei
ATGTTTTCATGCTTGTCAATGTGTCTGAAGTGATGTTTTTAAGCTTGTCATTATGTCTGAAGCAATGTTTTCAAGCTTGCCAATATGACTCAAGGGATATTTTCAAGATTGTAAATAGTTCTGAAGGGATATTTTCAAGCTTGCAAATGTGTCTGAAGGGATGCTTTCAAGCTTGCCAATGTGACTTTATGGGATGTTTTCATGCTTGTCAATGTGTCTGAAGTGATATTTTCAAGCTTGCCACTATGTCCAAAGTGATGCTTTCAAACTTGCCACTACATCAGAAAGGTTTTTTTCATGTTTGCCAATATGACTCAAGGGCTGTTTTCAAGCTTGTCACTATGTGTGAAGGGAGTGTTTTCAAGCTTGCCAATGTGTCTGAAGGGATGGTTTCAAGTTTGTCAAGATGACTCAAGGGATGTTTTCAAGCTTGCCACTATGTCCGAAGGGATGTACTCAAGCTTGAAAGTATGTCCAAATGGATGTTTTCAAGCTTGTCAATGTACATGATGGGATGTTTTTAAGCTTTCCAATGTGACTTTATGGGATGTTTTCAAGCTTGCCACTATGTCAGAAGGGATTTTTTCAAGTTTGTCATTTGTCTAAGGGATGTTTTCAAGCTTGTCCTTATGTCTGAAGGGATTTTTTCAAGCTTGCCAATGTTACTCAAGGTATATTTTCAAGAATGTAAATATTTCTGAAGGGATATTTTCAAGCTTGCAAATGTGTCTGAAGGGATGCTTTCAAGCTTGCCAATGTGACTTTATGGGATGTTTTCATGCTTATCAATGTGTCTGAAGTGATATTTTCAAGCTTGCCACTATGTACAAAGTGATGTTTTCAAGCTTGCCACTACATCAGAAAGGTTTTTTTCAAGTTTGCCAATATGACTCAAGGGCTGTTTTCAAGCTTGTCACTATGTGTGAAGGGAGTGTTTTCAAGCTTGCCAATGTGTCTGAAGGGATGGATTCAAGTTTGTCAAGATGACACAAGGGATGTTTTCAAGTTTGTCAAGATGACTCAAGGGATTTTTTCAAGCTTGCCAC
>NW_023618602.1:38854-43064 GCF_014905685.2 Nematolebias whitei
ATTCGTGAAAACACGGGGTTCATTCCTTCAATTTTCAACATCATGAATACATTTTAAAATCACAAAGTTTACATTTCAAAATCACAAAGATTATAGTATCACGTGATTATCTACTTGTTTATTGATTATTATAAATACATCTTTCTCATTAATCTAAAAACTGGTAATTTTTAATAAAAAGAGAACACATATTCTGCTCAGCTGTTCTCTCTCTGCGCGTGTGTGTGTCCGATCGGGACTGCGTGTGTGTATGCCCGTGTAGTTGTGTGAGTGTGTGTTATATTCGTAAATGTTTATGCAGTGTGGGCCTCCAGAATCTGCTTTCAATCAGCAGGCCTGAGTACTCCTGCCCGCTTCTGACGTAACAGACAGTTTCTAACCAAACGGCCTTCATTGGCAGTCTGAAGGGATGTTTTCAAGCTTGTAACTATGTCTGAAGGGATGGTTTCACGCTAGCCAATATGACTTTAAGGGTTGTTTTCAAGCTTGTAAATGTGCATGATAGGATATTTTTAAGCTTGCCAATGTGACTTTATGGAATGTTTTCAAGCTTGCCACTATGTCAGGAGGGATGTTTTTAAGGTTGCCAATGTGACTCAAGGTATATTTTCAAGATTGTAAATAATCCTGTAGGGATATTTTCAAGCTTGCCAATGTGACTTTATGGGATGTTTTCACGCTTGTCAATGTGTCTGAAGTGATGTTTTCAAGCTTGCCACTATGTCTGAAGCAATGTTTTCAAGCTTGTCAATATGACTCAAGGGATATTTGCAAGATTGTAAATAGTTCTGAAGGGATATTTTCAAGCTTGCAAATGTGTCTGAAGGGATGTTTTCAAGCTTGCCACTATGTCCAAAGTGATGTTTTCAAGCTTGCCACTACATCAGAAAGGTTTTTTTCAAGTTTGCCAATATGACTCAAGGGCTGTTTTCAAGTTTGTCACTATGTGTGAAGGGAGTGTTTTCCAACTTGCCAATGTGTCTGAAGGGATGGTTTCAAGTTTGCCCCTCTGTCCTAAGGGATGTTTTCAAGCTTGCCAAAGTGTCTGAAGTGATGTTTTCAAGCTTGCAACTATGTCCTAAGCGATGTTTTCAAGCTTGCAAATGTGTCTGAAGGGATGCTTGCCAATGTGTCAGAATGGATTTTTTCAAGTTTGCCAATATTACTCAAGGGATGTTGTCAAGCTTGTCATTTGTCTGAAGGGATGTTTTCAAGCTTGCCATTATGTCTGAAGGGATGTTTTCAAGCTTGCCAATGTGACTCAAGGTATATTTTCAAGACTTTAAATATTTCTGAAGGGATATTTTCAAGCTTGCCAATTTTATTTATGGGATGTTTTCATGCTTGTCAATGTGTCTGAAGTGATGTTTTTAAGCTTGCCACTATGTCTGAAGCAATGTTTTCAAGCTTGCCAATATGACTCAAGGGATATTTTCAAGCTTGCAAATGTGTCTGAAGGGATATTTTCAAGCTTGCCAATGTGATTTATGGGATGTTTTCATGCTTGTAAATGTGTCTGAAGTGATGTTTTTAAGCTTGCCACTATGTCTGAAGCAATGTTTTCAAGCTTGCCAATATGACTCAAGGGATATTTTCAAGATTGTAAATAGGTCTGAAGGGATATTTTCAAGCTTGCAAATGCGTCTGAAGGGATGTTTTCAAGCTTGCCAATGTGACTTTTGGGATGCTTTCATGCTTGTCAATGTGTCTGAAGTGATATTTTCAAGCTTGTCACTTTGTCCAAAGTGATAGTTTCAAGCTTGCCACTACGTCAGAAAGGATTTTTTCAAGTTTGCCATTATGACTCAAGGGATGTTTTCAAGCTTGTCTTTATGTGTGAAGGGAGTGTTTTCAAGCTTTCCAATATGTCAGTTTGGATTTTTTCAAGTTTGACAATGTGTCCTAAGGGATGTTTTTAAGCTTGCAAATGTGTCTCAAGGAATGCTTGCCAATATGACCCAAGGGATGTTTTCAAGCTTGTCTATGTGTCTGAACCAATCTTTTTCAAACTTGCCAATTTGTGTATAAGGATGATTTCAAGTTTTCCACTATGTCTTAGTGGATGTTTTCAAGCTTGCCACTACATCAGAAAGGTTTTTTTCAAGTTTGCCAATATGACTCAAGGGATGTTTTCAAGCTTGCAAATCTGTCTGAATGGATGTTTTCAAGTTTGCTAAGGTGACTTCATGGGATGTTTTTAAGCTTGCAAATGTGTCTGAAGTGATGCTTGCCAATAAGACTCAAGGGATGTTTTCATGCTTGTCACTATGTCTGAAGGAATGTTTTCAAACTTGCCATAGTGTCTGAATGGATGTTTTCAAGCTTGCCACTATGTCCTAAGGGAAGTTTTTAAGCTTGTCAATGTGTTTGAAGGTTTGTTTTTAAGCTTGCCAATGTTTCTGACACATGGTTTTCAAACTCACCATTATGTCTGAAAGATGAAGGGTTTGGGGTGTTCAAATGACCCGAGCACAGAATTTCAGGAGCACTTCACCTTAGTATTAAAGATTTAATTGAGACAAAGTTAAAGTATGCAGATATTACATGTAATCATAATGCAGTCTGAGGAACAAAGTCAGATCGAACCTTGCCTGGTCAATCAGCCTGTGTTTGTTCAACCAAACTCTGTGTATGAGCGAGATTTATAGGTTTCTCATGTCCCGCCCTTTTGGGTTCGGACAGACTTGTGATTGGGTGTCAAAACCTCTTGATGGTCCGAGTGACACCATGTTCAGCCACTCAGGAGCAGATCTTATCTCCAGGGTTACTCCGAAAGCCCCAGACAGCCTTGCTCATTCTTCTACTTATAAGGGTTAATTTATGAGCTTTGTTTTGGAACACAGGACACTTACTCTCCAGCTTGTAATTTGGCTCTCGTCTGTATAAAGCTTTAAAACACGATTTCTGTGTGTCTGAACTATTATTAATGTGAGAGCATAGATACTCAACCTGTGTTAAGTATAAAGTATATGAATGTTGTGATTTAGCGTTATTTATGTTTAATGAATGTGTGAGCAGTGTGTCACATTGCTGGGCCCTCAACTCTCAGCTGCTTTACTCAGAGAACAAAGAAGGATCGTTTCCTACTGTACAAACAAGTGTCTGACCTGTCTCTGTTTCCCTCAGAATTATATCAAATGTGAACTTGTATGATTATCCTTAGCACTTGTGAGATTATATATAACATGAAGTAATTAGTGTATGACTATCCTTAGCAATTGTGAGATTATATATAAAACATAGTAAACACTTTTGAATTAATGCAGGCCTGTAAATATAGTTCAAACCCTTGAATTCAGACACGCACACACCTTGTAGAAAATGCATCATTCCACATCATCAGAGAAATGTCAAGGCTTGTCAAAAGATATAAAAAGATATAAAAGATATAAATTCCAACAAAGGATAATTTCAATTTTTCTACTATGTAAGGGATGTTTTCAAGTTTCTTATTGTGTGTCTGAATTGATGGTTTCAAGCTTGCCACTTTGTCCAAACTGATGTTTTCAAGCTTGCCACTATGTCCTAAGGGATGTTTTCAAGCTTGTCAGTGTGTCTGAAGGGACGTTTTTAAGCTTGCAAATGTTTCTGAAGCAATGTTTTCAAGCTTGCCAATATGCCTGATGGGATGTTTTCAAGCTTGTCGAAATGTTTTAAGTTAAGTTTTCAAGCTTGCCTATATGTCTGATATTATGTTTTAAAACTTTCCTATATGTCTGAAGTGATGTTTTCAAGCTTGCCACTATGTCCAAATAGATGTTTTCAAGCTTGAGACTCTGTCTGAATTGATGTTTTCAAGCTTGCCACTAATAAGAATAGATTTTTTAAAATTTGCCATTATGACTCAAGGGATGTATTTAAGCTTTCACTATGTCTGAAGGGATGTTTTCAAGCTTTCCTAAATGCTTTGAAGTGATGTTTTCAAGCTTGCCACTATTTCAGAAGGGATTTTTTCAAGCTTGCAAATGTGTCTGAAAGGATGCTTTCAAGCTTGTCAATGTGACTTTATTGGATATTTTTAAACTTGTCAATGTGTCTGAAGGGATGGTTCCAATTTGTCTGAAGTCATGTTTTCAAGCTTGTCAATATGTCTAAAGTGATGTTTTCAAGGTTGCCACTATGTCAGAAGGGGTTTTTTCAACTTTGCCAATGTGACTCAAGGGATGTTTTCAAGCTTGCCAATATGTCTGACGGGATGTTTTCAAACTTT
>NW_023618602.1:43164-44767 GCF_014905685.2 Nematolebias whitei
ATATGTCTAAAGTGATGTTTTCAAGCTTGCCACTATGTCCTAAAGGACGTATTCAAGCTTGTCAATGTGTTTGAAGGTACGTTTTTAAGATTGCCAACGTTTCTGACGCTTGGTTTTCAAAGTTGCAAATATGTCTGAAAGGATCATTTCAAGTTTTCCACTATGTCTTAACGGATTTTTCATGCTTTCCAGTGTGACTGAAAGGATGTTTTCAAGCTTGTCTAAATGTCTTAAGTGAAGTTTTCAAGTTTGCTAATGTGTCTAAATGGATGTTTTCAAGCTTCCGACTCTGTCTGAATTGATGTTTTCAAGCTTGCCACTACGTCCAAAGTGACAATTTCAAGCTAGCCACAATATCCTAAGGGATGTTTTCAAGCTTTCCACTATGTGTATTAAGCAATGTTATCAAACTTGCCAATTTGTGAGTAAAAATAATTTAAAGTTTTCCACTATGTCTTAGCAGATGTTTTTAAGCTTGCCACTATGTCAGAAGGTATTTTTTCAAGCTTGCAAATGTGTCTGACGGGATGTTTCCAAGCTTGTCATTGTGACTTTATGGGATGTTTTCAAGCTTGTCAATGTGTCTGAAGGGATGTTTTCAAGGTTGCCACTACGTCCAAAGTGATAATTTCAAGCTAGCCACAATATCCTAAGGGATGTTTTCAAGCTTTCTACTATGTGTCTGAAGGATAGTTTTCAAGCTTGCCAATGTGACTTTATGGGATGTTTTCAAGTTTGTCAATGTGTCTGAAGTGATGGTTTCAAGCTTGCCACTTTGTCCAAACTGATGTTTTCAAGCTTGCAAATGTGTCTAAATGGATGTTTTCAAGATTGTGACTGTCTAAATTGATGTTTTCAAGTTTGCCACTAATTCTAAATTAATAGTTTCAAGCTAGCCACAAAATCCTAAGGGATTTTTTCAAGCTTGCAAATGTGTCTGAAGGAATGTTTTCAAGCTTGCCAGTGTGACTTTATGGGATGTTTTCAAGCTTGCCACTTTGTCCAAACTGACGTTTTCAAGCTCGCCACTATGTCCTAATGGATGTTTTCAAGCTTGCAAATGTATGGAAAGGGATGCTTGCCAATGTTTCTGAAGCAATGTTTTCAATTTTGCCAAATGATGGGATTTTTTCAAGCTTGTCGAAATGTTTTAAGTGAAGTTTTCAAGCTTGCCAATATGTCCCAAGGGATGTTTTCAAGCATACAAATGTGTCTGAAGTGATGTTTTCAAGGTTGCCACTATGTCAGAAGGGGTTTTTCAACTTTGCCAATTTGAGTCAAGGGATGTTTTCAAGCTTGTCAATATGTCCTAAATTATGTTTTCAAGCTTGGCAATGTGTCCTAAGGGATGTTTTCAAGCATTTCAATGTGTCTGAAGGGATGTTTTTAAGCTTGCCAATGTTTCTGAAGCAATGTTTTCAAGCTTGCCAATATGTCTGACGGGATGTTTTCAAACTTTCCTAAATGCTTTGAAGTGATGTTTTCAAGCTTGCCACTATATAAGAATAGATTTTTTTAAATTTGCCATTATGACTCATGGGATGTATTTAAGCTTATCACTATGTCTGAAGGGATGTTTTCAAGCTTACTAATGTGTCTGAAG
>NW_023618602.1:44867-46928 GCF_014905685.2 Nematolebias whitei
TTTGCCATTATGAATCATGGGATGTATTCAAGCTTTTGATTATGTCTTAAGGGATGTTTTCCAGTTTTGCAAATGTGTCCAAAGTGATGTTTTCAAGCCTGCCACTATGTCCTAAGGGATGTTTTCAAGCATACAAATGTGTCTGAATTGATATTTTCAAGGTTGCCACTATGTCAGAAGGTTTTTTTCAACTTTGCCAATGTGACTCAAGGGATGTCTTCAAGCTTGTCAATATGTCCTAAATGATGTTTTCAAGCTTTCCAATATGTCCTAAGGGATATTTTCAAGCATTTCAATGTGTCTGAATGGATGTTTTTAAGCTTGCCAATGTTTCTGAAGCAATGTTTTCAAGCTTGCCAATATGTCTGACGGGATGTTTTCAAACTTTCCTAAATGCTTTGAAGTGATGTTTTCAAGCTTGCCACTATTTCAGAAGGGATTTTTTCAAGCTTGCAAACGTGTCTGAAGGGATGTTTTCAAGCTTGTCAATGTGACTTTATCGGATATTTTTATACTTGTCAATGTGTCTGAAGGGATGCTTTCAAGCTTGACACTCTGGCTGAAGTGATGTTTTCAAAATTGCATCTATGTCCAAAGTGATGTTTTCAAGCTTGCAAATGTGTCTGAAGGGATGGTTCCAATGTGTCTGAAGTTATGTTTTCAAGCTTGTCAATATGTCTAAAGTGATGTTTTCAAGCTTGCCACTATGTCCTAAAGGACGTATTCAAGCTTGTCAATGTGTTTGAAGGTACGTTTTTAAGATTGCCAACGTTTCTGACGCTTGGTTTTCAAAGTTGCAAATATGTCTGAAAGGATCATTTCAAGTTTTCCACTATGTCTTAACGGATTTATCAAGCTTTCCAATGTGACTGAAAGGATGTTTTCAAGCTTGTCTAAATGTCTTAAGTGAAGTTTTCAAGTTTGCTAATGTGTCTAAATGGATGTTTTCAAGCTTCCGACTATGTCTGAATTGATGTTTTCAAGCTTGCCACTACGTCCAAAGTGAAAATTTCAAGCTAGCCACAATATCCTAAGGGATGTTTTCAAGCTTTCTACTATGTGTATTAAGCAATGTTATCAAACTTGCCAATTTGTGAGTAAAAATAATTTAAAGTTTTCCACTATGTTTTAGCAGATGTTTTCAAGCTTGCCACTATGTCAGAAGGGATTTTTTCAAGCTTGCAAATGTGTCTGACGGGATGTTTCCAAGCTTGTCATTGTGACTTTATGGGATGTTTTCAAGCTTGTCAATGTGTCTGAAGGGATGTTTTTAAGCTTGCCACTCTGTCTGAAGTGATGTTTCCAAGGTTGCCACTACGTCCAAAGTGATAATTTCAAGCTAGCCACAATATCCTAAGGGATGTTTTCAAGCTTTCTACTATGTGTCTGAAGGATAGTTTTCAAGCTTGCCAATGTGAATTTATGGGATGTTTTCAAGTTTGTCAATGTGTCTGAAGTGATGGTTTCAAGCTTGCCACTTTGTCCAAACTGATGTTTTCAAGCTTGCAAATGTGTCTAAATGGATGTTTTCAAGATTGTGACTCTGTCTAAATTGATGTTTTCAAGTTTGCCACTAATTCTAAATTAATAGTTTCAAGCTAGCCACAAAATCCTAAGGGATTTTTTCAAGCTTGCAAATGTGTCTGAAGGAATGTTTTCAAGCTTGCCAGTGTGACTTTATGGGATGTTTTCAAGCGTGTCAATGTGTCTGAAGTGAAGGTTTCAAGCTTGCCACTTTGTCCAAACTGATGTTTTCAAGCTTGCCACTATGTCCTAAGGGATGTTGTCAAGCTTGCAAATGTATCGAAAAGGATGCTTGCCAATGTTTCTGAAGCAATGTTTTCAATTTTGCCAATTTGTCTGATGGGATTTTTTCAAGCTTGTCGAAATGTTTTAAGTGAAGTTTTCAAGCTTGCCAATATGTCTGATGGTATGTTTTCAAACTTTCCTAAATGCTTTGAAGTGATGTTTTCAAGCTTGCCACTATATAAGAATAGATTTTTATAAATTTGCTATTATGACTCATGGGATGTATTTAAGCTTTTCACTATGTCTGAAGGG
>NW_023618602.1:47028-48173 GCF_014905685.2 Nematolebias whitei
TCCTTTAGGACATAGTGGCAAGCTTGAAAACATCACTTTAGACATATTGACAAGCTTGAAAACATAACTTCAGACACATTGGAACCATCCCTTCAGACACATTTGCAAGCTTGAAAACATCACTTTGGACATAGATGCAATTTTGAAAACATCACTTCAGCCAGAGTGTCAAGCTTGAAAGCATCCCTTCAGACACATTGACAAGTATAAAAATATCCGATAAAGTCACATTGACAAGCTTAAAAACATCCCTTCAGACACATTTGCAAGCTTGAAAAAATCCCTTCTGAAATAGTGGCAAGCTTGAAAACATCACTTCAAAGCATTTAGGAAAGTTTGAAAACATCCCGTCAGACATATTGGCAAGCTTGAAAACATTGCTTCAGAAACATTGGCAAGCTTAAAAACATCCATTCAGACACTTTGAAATGCTTGAAAATATCCCTTAGGACATATTGGAAAGCTTGAAAACATCATTTAGGACATATTGACAAGCTTGAAGACATCCCTTGAGTCACATTGGCAAAGTTGAAAAAAACCTTCTGACATAGTGGCAACCTTGAAAATATCAATTCAGACACATTTGTATGCTTGAAAACATCCCTTAGGACATAGTGGCAGGCTTGAAAACATCACTTTGGACACATTTGCAAAACTGGAAAACATCCCTTAAGACATAATCAAAAGCTTGAATACATCCCATGATTCATAATGGCAAAATTTAAAAAATCCATTCTGATATAGTGGCAAGCTTGAAAACATCACTTCAGACACATTGGTAAGCTTGAAAACATCCCTTATGACATAGGGGATAGCTTGAAAACATCACTTTGGACATAGTGGCAGGCTTGAAAACATCACTTCAGACACATTGGTAAGCTTGAAAACATCTATTTGGCCATAGTGGCAAGCTTGAAAACATCACTTCAGACATATAGGAATGTTTGAAAACATACCATCAGACATAATGACAAGCTTGAAAACATCCCTTCAGACAAATGACAAGTTGAAAACCTCCCTTGAGTCATTTTGGCAAACTTGAAAAAATCCCTTCTGACATAGTGGCAAGCTTGAAAACATCCCTTCAGACAAATGACAAGCTTGAAAACATCCCTTGAGTCAAATTGGCAAACTTGAAAAAATCC
>NW_023618602.1:48273-48640 GCF_014905685.2 Nematolebias whitei
CTTCAGACAAATGACAAGCTTCAAAACATCCCTTGAGTCATATTGGCAAACTTGAAAAAATCCATTCTGACATAGTGGCAAGCTTGAAAACATCCCTTCAGACAAATGACAAGCTTGAAAACATCCCTTGAGTCAAATTGGCAAACTTGAAAAAATCCATTCTGACATAGTGGCAAGCTTGAAAACTTCCCATAAAGTCACATTGGCAAGCTTAAAAACATCCCATCATGCACATTGACAAGCTTGAAAATATCCCTTCAGAACTATTTACAATCTTGAAAAAATCCCTTGAGTCATATTGGCAAGCTTGAAAAACATTGCTTCAGACATAGTGGCTAGCTTAAAAACCACTTCAGACACATTGACA
>NW_023618602.1:48740-50446 GCF_014905685.2 Nematolebias whitei
CACTTTGGACATAGTGGCAGGCTTGAAAACATCACTTCAGACACATTAGTAAGCTTGAAAACATCCCTTCAGACATATTGAAAAGCTTAAATACATCCCATGAGTCATAATGGCAAATTTAAAAAAATCTATTCTTATATAGTAGCAAGCTTGAAAACATCACTTCAAAGCATTTAGGAAAGTTTGAAACATCCCGTCAGACATATTGGCAAGCTTGAAAACATTGCTTCAGAAACATTGGCAAGCTTAAAAACATCCCTTCAGACACATTGAAATGCTTGAAAACATCCCTTAGGACACATTGCCAAGCTTGAAAACATAATTTAGGACATATTGACAAGCTTGAAAACATCCCTTGACTCAAATTGGCAAAGTTGAAAAACCCCTTCTGACATAGTGGCAACCTTGAAAACATCACTTCAGACACATTTGTATGCTTGAAAACATCCCTTGGGACATATTGGCAAGCTTGAAAACTTCACTTAAAACATTTCGACAAGCTTGAAAAAATCCCATCAGACATATTGGCAAAATTGAAAACATTGCTTCAGAAACATTGGCAAGCATCCCTTTCGATACATTTGCAAGCTTGAAAACATCCCTTAGGACATAGTGGCGAGTTTGAAAACATCAGTTTGGACAAAGTGGCAAGCTTGAAACCATCACTTCAGACACATTGACACGCTTGAAAACATCCCATAAAGTCACACTGGCAAGCTTGAAAACATTCCTTCAGACACATTTGCAAGCTTGAAAAAATCCCTTAGGATTTTGTGGCTAGCTTGAAACTATTAATTTAGAATTAGTGGCAAACTTGAAAACATCAATTTAGACAGAGTCACAATCTTGAAAACATCCATTTAGACACATTTGCAAGCTTGAAAACATCAGTTTGGACAAAGTGGCAAGCTTGAAACCATCACTTCAGACACATTGACAAACTTGAAAACATCCCATAAAGTCACATTGGCAAGCTTGAAAACTATCCTTCAGACACATAGTAGAAAGCTTGAAAACATCCCTTAGGATATTGTGGCTAGCTTGAAATGATCACTTTGGACGTAGTGGCAACCTTGGAAACATCACTTCAGACAGAGTGGCAAGCTTAAAAACATCCCTTCAGACACATTGACAAGCTTGAAAACATCCCATAAAGTCACAATGACAAGCTTGGAAACATCCCGTCAGACACATTTGCAAGCTTGAAAAAATCCCTTCTGACATAGTGGCAAGCTTGAAAACATCTGCTAAGACATAGTGGAAAACTTTAAATTATTTTACTCACAAATTGGCAAGTTTGATAACATTGCTTAATACACATAGTAGAAAGCTTGAAAACATCCCTTAGGATATTGTGGCTAGCTTGAAATTGTCACTTTGGACGTAGTGGCAAGCTTGAAAACATCAATTCAGACAGAGTCGGAAGCTTGAAAACATCCATTTAGACACATTAGCAAACTTGAAAACTTCACTTAAGACATTTAGACAAGCTTGAAAACATCCTTTCAGTCACATTGGAAAGCTTGATAAATCCGTTAAGACATAGTGGAAAACTTGAAATGATCCTTTCAGACATATTTGCAACTTTGAAAACCAAGCGTCAGAAACGTTGGCAATCTTAAAAACGTACCTTCAAACACATTGACAAGCTTGAATACTTCCTTTAGGACATAGTGGCAAGCTTGAAAACATCACTTTAGACATAT
>NW_023618602.1:50546-61685 GCF_014905685.2 Nematolebias whitei
TGTAGTGAGTCACGTGGGTACGTGTCACTTGTTGTATGACAAATATATTTATGCATACTTTTCACGAGTTCTTCATTTTTCTGACTGTGTAATGCCGTGCATTGAATTTAACAGAAATGTAACGAGAGACGTTATTATCTTTGACCCATCAAATGAATGGAGTCATTTATTTTCAGAATCAAAGTTTAACATCAAACATTTACATTAATTTGGCAAAATATGAAAATAATAACAGACAGTTTCACAAATAATGAACTTCAAATCACTCGGCGGTGATTTGAGGACTTTGCTTCAGATATTTCTAAAAATATCTGTACTGATTTATGAGAGAGAAAAGAGTTTAAGATGAAATGGAGATTATCTTACAGAGAACATGTGAGGGAATTTAATCTGTTTAACCAGAAATTGCACGCTCCGTCAGATCTCAGCTTTGCCCACGGTACACTTGGTCGAAGAAGAAGCCGTTACCTTGTTGACGATCGATCACCTCAGTAAGAATCCTTTTCAACTGATATCAGCGTCTCCGTTGAGAACTGCTAAAATCCTTAGAGAGTCGTGCGTGGGTCGTTCAAACAGAAATTATAATTCCAAACGTCTCTGGATCATCCTGAATTCTCGAATTCTCTTCAGAACTCCTTGAGCACTACATGAGAACTTTTCCATTCTCCATTCCAACTCTCTCCCTGGAATCTCCTGCACTCTGCCAGAACCGGGAAGTTGTCACATTTTAAATGAGTTTACTTCCGAGTTTACTTCAGAGCTTTCTGATTCGTGGATGGACCAGAAAGAGGAGTGGTTTTGACATAAGGTGTTTATCAAAAGTCGAGGTCAGAGAATGAAATTTGTTTAACAACTGACAGAGAGATTATTGCAAAAAGCAGACTTCGTGGAGCCAACTCTTGGTAATCTTCTGAAAAAGTTTAAACATGACATTTCTTCTTCAGTAAACATTTAGTTGACCGAAGCTTCAACTTTCACACACTTACGACTTGACTCATTTCAGACAGAAAATCAAGAAATGCATATTCAGGTGATTTCTTGTTTGAATGAGGAATAAAAATCATTACTTACTGTTTATGTAAAATAAAAATGAGTAGTTCTTTTCAACCTGTAAAGCATTGAGTGAACTAACACAATTTGATTATCAAAACATTTGTAAGACAGTAATGATTATAGAGGATTGTCTTTTCTGCTTGATTAATTCAAGAAAGAAAGTTCATCAGATGGCCCAGACTTATTCAGATCAATGAAAATAACAGTCTCTGTCCATCTGGTAGATTTGAGGTCATCTAGTTCACTACAATTACAAAACGGGATAGCCGGAGTAGCGAGGTCAGATCTGAATAACATCATGGATGTTTAAAAACCCAAGGTCTTGGTCTCACTGCACATGCACATGAACACTTAGAACAAGACTCTGGCTATTCTTTAGTTCACACGACTGGAGTTTAATTAAATGATGAGGGGGTCTAAAAACAGTTTTAAATGAAAACATGTACATTTTATCCAACAGGATTGTTTTCAAGCTTTCTAATGTGTCTGAAGGGATAGTTTCAAACTTGCCACTATGTCTGAAGGGATTGTTTTCAAGCGTGCCACAATGTCTGAAACAATGTTTTCAAGCTTGCCAATGTGTCTGAATGGATGTGTTCAAGCTTGCCACTCTGTCTGAAGTAATGTTTTAAAGCTTGCCACCAAGTCCAAAGTGATGTTTTCAAGCTTGCCACTATGTCAGATGGGATTTTTTCAAGTTTGCCAATATGACTCAAGGGATGTTTTCAAGCTTGTCACTTTATCTGAAGGGATGTTTTCAAGCTTGCAAATGTGTCTGAAGTGATGTTTTTCAAGCTTGCTTCTATGTCAAAAGGGATGTTTTCAAGCTTGCCAATGTGAATTTATGGGATGTTTTCATACTTGTCAATGTGTCTGAAGGTATGTTTTCAAGCTTGCCATTCTGTCGGAAGTGATGTTTTCAATTTTGCCACTATGTCCAAAGTGATGTTTAAAGCCTGCCGCTATATCCTAAGGGATTTTTTTCAAGTTTACCAATATGACTCAATTGATGTTTTCAAGCTTGTCACTATATCTGAAGGGATGTTTTCAACCTATCAAATGTGTCAGAAGTGATATTTTCAAGCTTGCCACTATGTCTGAGGGAATTTTTTTCTTGCTTGCCACTCTGTTGAAGTGTTGGTTTCAAGCTTGCCACTATGTCCAAAGTTATGTTTTCAAGCTTGCCATTATGACAGACGGGATATTTTCAAATTTGCAAATATGACTCAAGGGATGTATTTAAGGTTTTCACTATGTCTGAAGGGATGTTTTCAAGCTTGCCACTATGTCCAAATTTATGTTTTCATGCTTGCCACTATGTCAGAAGGTGTTTTATCAAGTTTCACAATGTGTCTGAAGGGATGGTTTCAAGCTTGCCACAATGTCTGAACGGAAGTTTTCAAGCTTACCAATGTGTCTGAAAGGATGTTTTCAAGCTTGTCAATATGTCTGAAGTGATGTTTTCAAGCCTGCAAATATGAATAATGTGATATTTTCAAACTTGCCTATATGTCAGAAGTGATGTTTTAAAGCTTGACACAATGTCCAAATTGATGTTTTCAAACTTGATAAGGTGAATTTATGGGATGTTTTCAAGATTGTCAATGTATCTGTAGGGATTTTTTCAATCTTGCCACTCTGTCTAAAGTGACGTTTTCATGCTTGCCACTATGTCCAAAGTGATGGTTTCAAGCTTGCTAAGTGATATTTTCAAGCTTGCAAATGTGTCTGAAGGAATGATTTTTCAAGCTTGCCAATGAGAATTTATGGGATGTTTTCATGCTTGTCAATGTGTCTGAAGTAATAATTTCAAGCTTGCCACTATGTCCAAAGTGATTTTTTTCAAGATTGCCACTATGTCCTACTGGAGGTTTTCAAGCTTGCAAATGTTTCTGAAGGGATGCTAGCCAATGAGTCTAAACTGATGTTTTCAAGCATTCCAATACGTCAGAAAGGATTTTTTTCTTTGGAGAAATCTGGTGGTGGCGGGCGTGCTTGCGCGGGTGTTTGGATTCAGGTGCTTTGACAGATGCACGCTAGGTTGGGTAGTGGTGGAAGCTAGATGATTCCTTGTGCCATGTTTCATGGTGATATTGTGGGTGGCATTGTGCTGTGCATGTTGTTTTGTCGTGGTAGTCTCTTGTTTTATCTGTTTCTCTTTTATTTATTTATTTATTTTTTCTTCTTTCTTTTCTTTCTTTACAAAAAAAATTGAGCGATGATGATAAGTTAATTGAAACACGTCACAATGTTTCTACACTTAAACTGAGCTCAAAAAAAAAAAAGAAAAGATTTTTTCAAGTTTGCAAATAAGACTCAAGGGATGTTTTCAAGCTTGTTATGTTGTCTGAAGTGATGTTTTCAAGCTTGCAACTATGTCCTAAGGGATGTTTTCAAGCTTGCAAATGTGTCTGAAGGGATGCTTGCCAATGTGTCTGAAGTGATGCTTTCAAGTTTGTCAAGATGACTCAAGGGATGTTTTCAAGCTTGCCACTATGTCTAAAGGGATGTATTCAAGCTAGAAAGTATGTCCAAATGGATGTTTTCAAGCTTGTCAATGTGCATGATGGGATGTTTTTAAGCTTGCCAATGTGACTTTATGGGACGTTTTCAAGCTTGCCACTATGTCAGAATGGATTTTTTCAAGTTTGCCAATTTGACTCAAGGGATGTTTTCAAGCTTGTCATTTGTCTGAAGGGATGTTTTCAAGCTTGCCACTATGTCAGAATGGATTTTTTCAAGTTTGCAAATAAGACTCAAGGGATGTTTTCAAGCTTGTTACGTTGTCTGAAGGGATGTATTCAAACTTGCTAATGTGTCAGAAGGGATGGTTTCAAGCTTGCTAATATGACTTTATGGGTTATTTTCAAGCATGTCAATGTCAATGAAGCAATGTTATCAAACTTGCCAATTTGTCTGTAAGGATAATTTCAAGTTTTCCACTATGTCTTGGCGGATGTTTTCAAGCTTGCCACTATGTCAGAATGGATTTTTTTAAGCTTGCCACTGTAGTGAGATAGGTCGGTTAGCTTCGTTTAGCTTCGGAGCTCCACTACACGTTATAATATCTGGACTAGTTCAAGTACCTGATATTATACTTAATTTAAACGGGTTCTCTCTTTTTCGAGCTACTTGACAGATATGTGACAGAGATACTGTGTGGGAGATGGTTTAATCAGTGACGTGAGACGTTAAGTTTCTTTGACCCATCAAAATGAATGCGGTCATTTATTAACAGAATCAAAGTTTAACATCAAACTTTGTACACGTGATTATTCTGATTGTATGCGATAACATAGCTTAATTAATACAACAGACATTTATGAAAATATCTGGATGATTACTGGCAGATAGAAGAGTTTTAAAGATGGGAAATGAGGGAGTTTAAATGGAGAGAAAAGATGTGTGAGGGAAAATGTGTCGACGAAGAACGGCACCCTCCTTTCGAACCCAGCTCTACCTCGGTACACTTCGGTAGTGGAAATCGACTCTTTACCTTTTAGAAGATGTCTCCACTGGTACGGAGTTCCATTTAACGCTACCTTTCCAGCGTCTCCGTAGGAACAGCTGAGAATCGTCTGAAGTAGTGACGGTACTTTGTTCAACACCACGCTCACCTCACGGGTGGACTCACATGAGCTGTGAGTCCATCAGAGGTTCCACTCAGATGTGGAAGATTCCATAATCCCCACGAGACTCGGAACTTTGTTCTTCCTTCTAGAACTTTGTTCTGCATAGTTCCCGTTGTTCTGCGTTCTTCTTGGAACAAGGAAGTGTTGACCCTTTTAAAGAGGTCAGTTCCCGTTCCTCTGAGAACTTCCTGATTGGTTGAAACGAACCAACAGGGGTGTGGTCTTAGTGACCTAAGAGGTTCATTAAAAGTCAGAAAAACAGTAGATTGTTTTGAGAACAGACAGAAAGATGTTTTGAAGAAATGAGACTTTTTGGAGCCAGTTTTCCTTCTATCTGTCTGAAAAAGTTAAACATGACATTTCTTTCCAGTAAACATGTTTTTGACCGAAACTTGACTTCTGACCCACATCACGACTTGCTCATTTCAGACAGAAGATCAAAAATGCATAATTACTCTTGTAACAGACATTAACTTGATTTCTACTTTGAATGAGGATTAAAAATCATTAATACTGTTTCACAGTTGATTTAAAATGAGTAGTTCACTTCAACATTTAAAATGGTTTGAACTAAACACACTTTTGATTATCAAGATATTGTAAAATAGTAATGATAATAAAAAGAGAGTGTTCTTTCAATTGATCAGTGCAGGATACAATTAGAAAGTCTCTGGATGAACTTAATTTTGTGTTTCTGGACTCAAATCAATGAAATAGTTCTTGTCCCAGGAAGGCCCTCAGGGTCAGGACTTGACCTGAGGCTTAGTTCACTACACCACTCTGTCTGAAGTGATGTTTTCAAGCTTGTCACTCTGTCTGTAGGGATGTTTAAGCTTCCACTACATCCAAATGGATGTTTTCAAGCTTGCAAATGTGTCTGAAAGGATGTTTTCAAGCTTGTCAATGTGTCTGAAGGGATGTTTTCAAGCTTGCCTCTATGTCTGAAGTGCTGTTTTCAAGCTTGTCACTATGTCTGAAGGTATGGTTTGAAGCTAGCCACTATGTAACAAGGGATTTTTTCAAGTTTGCCAATTTGACTCGAGGGATGTTTTCAAGCTTGTCACTATGTCCAAATTGATGTTTTCAAGCTTGCAAATGTGTCTGAAAGGATGTTTTCAAGCTTGTCATTGTGTCTGAAGGGATGTTTCAAGCTTACCTCTATGTCTGAAGTGCTGTTTTCAAGCTTGTATCTATGTCTGAAGGGATGGTTTCATGCTTGCCAATTGGACTTTAAGGGTTGTTTTCAAGCTTATTAATGTGTCTGAAGGTATGTTTTTAAGCTAGCAAATGTTTCTATAGTTATTTTTTTAAACTTGCCATTATGTATGATAGGATGTTTTCAAACTTGCCAATGTGTCCAAAGGTATGTTTTCAAGCTTGGAAATGTGTCTGAAGAGATGTTTTTTAGCTTACCAATGTGACTTTATGGGATGTTTTCTAGCTTTTCCAATGTGTCTGAAGTGATGTTTTCAAGCTTGCAACTATGTCAGAAAGGATTTTTTCAAGTTTGCCAATATGACTCAAGGGATGTTTTCAATCTTGTCACTATGTATGAAGAGATGTTTTCAAGCTTGTCCAATGTGACTTCATGGGATGTTTTTAAGGTTGTCCATGTGACTTTATGGGATATTTTCATGCTTGTCATTGTGTCTGAAGGGATGTTTTCATGCTTGCCACTCTGTTGAAGTGCTGTTTTCAAGCTTGTTACTATGTCTGAAGGGATGGTTTCATGCTTGCCAATATGACTTTAAGGGTTGTTTTCAAGCTTGTCAATGTGTCTTAAGGTATGTTTTGAAGCTAGCCACTATGTAATAAGGGATTTTTTCAAGTTTGCCAATATGACTCAAGGGATGTTTTCAAGCTTGTCACTATGTCCAAATGGATGTTTTCAAGCTTGCAAATGTGTCTGAAGGGATGTTTTCAAGCTTGCCTCTATGTCTGAAGTGCTGTTTTCAAGCTTGTAACTATGTCTGAAGGGATTGTTTCATGCTTGCCAATTGGACTTTAAGGGTTGTTTTCAAGCTTATTAATGTGTCTGAAGGTATGTTTTTAAGCTTGCAAATGTTTCTAAATTTATTTTTTTAAACTTGCCATTATGTCTGATGGGATGTTTTCAAACTTGCCAATGTGTCCAAAGGTATGTTTTCAAGCTTGGAAATGTGTCTGAAGAGACGTTTTTTAGCTTGCCAATGTGACTTTATGGGATGTTTTCTAGCTTTTCCAATGTGTCTGAAGTGATATTTTCAAGCTTGCCACTATGTCAGAAAGGATTTTTTCATCCATCCATCCATCCATCCATTATCTTTACCCGTATATTCCATTTTGGGTCATGGGGGTCGCTGGTGCCCATGTCCAGCAATCACTGTGCGAGGGGCGGGGTACACCCTGGACGGGTCGCAAGTCCATCACAGGGCCACATAGAGACAAACGAGACAAACAACCATTCACTCTCTCACTCACACCTAGGGACAATTTAGAGTTACCAATCAGCCTAACATGCATGTTTTTGGTCTGTGGGAGGAAACCGGAGTACCCGGAGAAAACCCGTGCATGCACATGCACGGAGAGAACATGCAAACTCCACCCAGAAGGCACCTGGACCGGGGTTTGAACCAGGGACCTGTTCGCTGAGAGGCAGCAGCTCTACCAGTTGCGCCACCGTGCTGCCCAGGATTTTTTCAAGTTTGCCAATATGACTCAAGGGATGTTTTCAAGCTTGCAAATGTGTTTGAAGGGATGTTTTCAAGCTTGCAAATGTGTCTGAAGGGAAATTTTCAAGCTTGAAAATGTGTCTGAACGGATGCTTGCCAATGTGTCCAAAGTCATGTTTTTAAAGTTTTTCAATATGTCTGAAGGGAATGTTTTCAACCTTGCCAATGTGTCTGAATGGATGTGTTCAAGTTAGGTAAGGTGACTTTATGGGATGTTTTCAAGCTTGTCACTCTGTCTGTTGGGATGTTTTTAAGCTTGCCACTATGTCCAAATGGATGTTTTCAATCTTGCAAATGTGTCTGAAATGATGTTTTTAAGCTTGTCCATGTGTCTGAAGTGATGTTTTCAAGCTTGCCACTATGTCAGAAGGGATTTTTTCAAGTTTGCCAATATGACTCAAGGGATGTTCAAAGCCTGCCGCTATGTCCTAAGGGATTTTTTCGAGTTTACCAATATGACTCAAATGTTGTTTTCAAGCTTGTCTCTATATCTGAAGGGATGTTTTCAAGCTATCAAATGTGTCAGAAGTGATTTATTAATTTTTTTTTGGATGGCCTCCCTTCTCCCCTTACAGCCATCCTCTCCACACCATTATTATGAAATATTTATTCTAGTGATTATCTAGTGTAGTTTTTTTTAATACGATAGAAAGAAAGAAAAGACAATGTAAGACTCCAAAATATAAGAAATATACACAAAGAGAGCACACGGCAAAACACCCGGCCACTGTCTGTTCACCTGCAAAGAGCTTTACAAAACACAGCAACAAAATACATATGTATAAAGAACTTAAAATATTCATGGCTTTGCAGTAAGTTTCCATAAATATATATATACCCATACCTACGCCTATATACATACATACATACACATGAATATACATTCACATACATATCTATATATCTATATATCTACATATATAAATCCTACATAAGCATCCCTGCATCTATTTGTGTGTGGTTGTGAGCATGCGTAAGTGTATAAGGCTTCTCTAATAGAACATTTAATAGTAACCGTGAAGCAGCAGAGACCCGACCCCCAAGACCAGAGGCAGACAAAAAAAAGGGGGACCAGAGCCCAAGACCCCAGGAGGGACCCTGACTGAGGAGCCCCCAGGGCCACCCACACAGAATGAACCACTCACCCACCCCCAGATCGGACCACAGGGGAGAACCGGAAGATCTCCACCAGCGACCACATGCAGTGACCCCCCGGGGCCAACAGCGACAAACTCATAGGCCCCCGCCGGAACCTGCCGCACTGATGCAGTTCCAGGCCCGGGCACCGAGGCCCGGGCACGGAGGACACACACCACCCAGGCCAAGGCCCAACAGGGCCAGAGGACCCAAGCCCCATCAGGCAGACACCAGGCCGAGCCGACACACACCCAAGCGCCCAGCCCCCGACACCAAGGGCCCCAAGCACGCCGGCAGGCAAGGGCACACCCCACCAGGGGGCGGAGCGATAGGGGCGCGATGCCAAGCACCCCCAGTTGTATCAAAGAGGGGGCAGTCCGAGTCTCGGCCTAACAAATACCCATTCATACACAGACACAATCACACAGTCCCAGCCTCATTCTCACACTCACTCACTCAAAGACATACAATAACGATACATTTCATTCTTATTCCCGATACGCACTCTATACCCCACAGGTCCAAGACATGTACCCGCCCTCTACAGGGGGCAGCCCATGCCCAAACCCAGGAGGTAGACCCATTCATTCTCGAGCAGAGAGGAGCCAATATCCCAGACCCGGCCCAGGCCACGCCCAGCCGACAGGACACCCTCCCGCATGAAGAGGTCATGCCACCAACTACCCCCACACACCGACAACTACCAAGCACGCGCCCCCAGCCGACCGCCCGCCAGGCCCCGACAGCCACCCCGGCCAGCGGGCCAACCATGGCACCCAAGAGCCAAGCTCAGGGGGTCCAAACAACCCCAGAGATAGCACAGCGCCAGCACCGCCGACAGCAATCCCCCAGACCCCGAACCCCCACATAGTCCTGGTCAACACCCGACGGCCTGCCCTTCTCCCGGACCCCACCCCCAGAATGGCAGTTAGGAAACCAGGGGGGTGAGAAAAAAAAGAGAATAAGACCCCGACACATACACCCCCGCCCCTAGATGTGCTGTTGATGTGTGTTGTTGGATAGTGCCATTAAAAAGGAAAGAAGAAGGAGCAAAGGCTGGCATGATGCCAGTTCCCCCTCCCCTCCTACTCTATTCAAACTCTAGTGTCTAAATGCAACCATTGTAAGTGAGTACAGGCACAGGGGGCGAGAGTAAGGTCATCCCACCACCTATAGCCATAGTGCCCACCTCAAGTTCCTATATGTGAATGGCATGAGGATGTTATGAGTGAATCTAAAAAAAGTTAAATCTGGTCCTCTGGACATTCAAAAAAATAAAACAAAGCAAAACAACAAAAAAATGTAGAAACGTTTCATCTCTCATCCAAGAGACTTTCTCAGTCTGAGGTGCTATATTAAGCTCAGTCTCTTAAATAGCACCTTCTCGGAGTGGATCAACCAGTTTTGCTGCTGACAACCAAAACCAGCTGATCGCATCCTCAAGAAGGACCATCAGCCTAACAATGGATCATTAGCACACTAATGGCTGTTTACTATTCACAGAGGGCTGAGTGATACTAGCAATCACAGCATTGTAAGAGGGGGACAATTGAACACGTAGGCCTCCACCCCTGTTTAACGATGGACGATTTCTTTTCACAAAGATGGCCTCCTTTACTCCTCTCTCAAACCATCGTTCCTCTCTATCCAGGATGTGCACATCTTCATCCCTGAAAGAATGACTGCTGGCCTGGAGATGAGTGTAGACCGCAGAGTCCTGGCCTGATGATGTTGATCTTCTGTGCTGGGCCATCCTTTTGGCCAGTGGCTGTTTTGTTTCCCCGATGTAAGACTGATCACAGCCCTCCTGACACTGAACAGCATACACAACATTACTCTGTTTGTGCCGGGGGTCTTTGCCGTAATGTATTTTGGGGTTTAAAAGCCACTGGGACGTTATGTTTAGAAAATAAACGTCACAGTTTCTCTGATACTCCTTCAACATATGGAATGACCACTGGTCTGGGTCTGGGTTCCTCCTTTTCAGCTGTTGGCTGACTGGAGTCCTGTTTGGGTTTCTTCTCTGCTTTCAGGAAGGCCCAGTTAGGATATCCACATTGCTCTAGAGCCTGTCTTGTGTGGGATTTCTCCTTCTGCCTGGCTCCTGAGCTAGTGGGGATGCTGTCTGCTGTGTGATACAGAGTCCTGATGACTCCTAACTTGTGCTCCAAAGGGTGATGGGAGTCAAACTGCAAATACTGGTCTGTGTGTGTGGGTTTGCGGTACACCTCAGTTTGCAAATGTCCTCTATCAGAGACTGAGACCTCACAGTCCAAGAAAGCCAACTTGCCATTTTTTTCATCTTCTCGTGTGAACTTGATGCATTTATCCACAGAGTTGATGTGGTCAATTAAATGTTGGACTTCCTGAGATTTAATTTTAACCCAGGTGTCGTCAACATACCTGAACCAATGACTTGGTGGTGTCCCTGAAAAGGATGTCAAGGCTCTCTTTTCTACCTCCTCCATGTACAGGTTGGCAACAATAGGAGAAACTGGAGACCCCATAGCACACCCATTTTTCTGCCTATAATATTGCTCCCCATATGTGAAGTAGGTTGACTGCAGGCACAGTTTCAAGAGTTGACACAGTTGTTCTGTGGAAAG
>NW_023618602.1:61785-66694 GCF_014905685.2 Nematolebias whitei
TATATTTGTCATACAACAAGTGACACGTACCCACGTGACTCACTACATAATCAAGCTGTCTGTTTAGTAATCTTTTCTGGCTCCGCTGCGTCGGAGAAAATCTGTATCTGTTGATTTTGCCTGTTGCTCACTCCTCCTGTCTCACAATAAAACACAAGCTCTCCCGTCGAACGGCGGACTTCACCTTGACGTTTGGTCAGGTCAAGAACTCCCCCCTCTGCAGAGGGCTCATCAAAATTCTTTCACTCTGTCTTGTGTGTGAATTCTTTAAAGGTGATACGAGGGAAAAAATCCCTAACATTCTTGGCGAGCCAGCCAGGAGCTCCCCGCAATCTGTTCATCGGTGGGACTTGACAGGACGTGCTGAAAGGTCAGCAATAGGCCGCCCAAAAGCCCGGGATGCTGATTGTGTCACAGGCCAGCGAGATAGGTTCTCCTCGAGACATCGGGGACAGACCGGCGGAGCTCCGACCCATCTCTCACACAAGGCGAGTATGAGACTTTTCCTTTTTTTTTATAAGCAAAGTTGAACAGTGAGGTTGTTTGCTCAAAACAATGCTGAGACCCTGTTAAAGTGAAGCTGTTTTGCCCATGCAATCAAGACCTGATTAAATAGTGAAAAAGAAAAAACAGTTTAAGCCAAGACCCAGTAAAGTACAGAAGTGAGACATCTGGTGAGGCGTTAAGTGAACAGCAAGTGAGATTCTAGGGTCGTTAAGAAACTTACAAATAAGTAACGTTAAAAAAAGTGAGATTTTTCACAGGTTACAAGCACAAGTGAGACCTTTCCTGAATCAAGATCTTAATTGACAAAAATAGGTGAGACTATGATCAAGACCCTTTCTAAAAAAATTTTTTTGAAAAAGAAAAAACAGTTTAAGCCAAGACCCAGTAAAGTACAGAAGTGAGATTGTTTGTTTAAACCGACCAACAACTTGTTTTGAAGTGAGATCGGTTTGCGCATACAATTAAGACCTACAGAAGTGAGGTGTGACAAGTCAAGACCTGATTTAAATAGTGAGACGGGCACCAAGACCTTATTTTGACATTTGGTGAGGTGTTAAATGAACACTAGTGCCATTTTTAATATAAAATGAGTCAAGACCTCCTCTGGAAGTGAGATTTCTAAGGGTTAAGAAACTTATAAACAAGCAATGTGAAAAAAGTGAGATTTTTCATGAGTAACGTGAGAAAAGTGAGATTTTTCACCGATTACAAGCAGAAGTGAGACCTTTCCTGAATCAAGATCTTAATTGACAAAAACAGGTGAGACTATTGTCAAGACCCTTTCTAAAAAAATTTGAGTGAGACTCAAAAGCCGGCATTTATTCTGAAAAATTGTGAGACACGTGCAAAACTCCTGTCTGTCTGTGTGACTGTCTGTCTGTGTGTATGTTTAAAGTGACAGGCTGATCCTGTGGAGGATCCTTGGTTGTACTAACAGACGGGACCCAAAGCAGATTTGCTTACAACCTTTTTTTTAACTGAGTTTGGGTTAAGTGAATCTTTTTCATCTGGGGGAACAAAGACTGCAGCTTTGTTTGTCAGAAAAAAGATAACACCCACTAACTGCATAAGAAAAAACGCTAAAGTACCTTGTCTACTTCGCCTGTAAGCTTATTGAGTAATATAAGTTTACAGATAACTGTTCACTATTTGTTTTTTTGATCCTATAATGTCCTTCAAGCGTACGGCTGACTTTTTCTGTTATCTGTGGTGTTGACGGCTCTCAGTCTGGGAGACCAAACACACGCACGCACGCATGAACTCCCTCCCGTGTGATAACCACACACACGCACAAACACACACGCTCGTGAACGTCATGTTGCACTAAAGTTTTAAGAAGTATGACACTCTAAAAAACAAGTTATCTGAATTTAGATTAAAAAAAATAAAAATACTGCATGATGTTGAAAAATAGAAATTGACATTGATTTTATAAGCCATCTACATCGGGTAAGATAGCTACTGTTTATAATCTTGTACCAAAACCCAACTTAGAAAATATCTGAAATTCCCTTTAACTGACTGAATTAATTTATAAAAAATTCTGAAATGTCCCTTTAAACTGTTTAAATTCACTTCATGTCAAGAGAATGCCTCTGACCTTTGAAACCAAACCACACTTAATAAAAATTAACTACTAACGGCTTATTAAATCTATAAATTAGGTGCAAATTTAACATAATATAATTAAATCTGAGATTGCCACATTAGGAGTTGACGGCTCATTTTAAGCAGACCTAACAATGTACATTTTAGCAGACTTAGCACTGTTAAGACATTAAATATGGATAATACACTAATAGATTGTGTTCTCGTTTCATTTACTGTATGACAATTCAGACTGTTTAAGCTCTCATGACCTTTGAGTTTGACATGTGTGATGTAGGAAGTTCTGCCTTAGAGTCTGAGTTTAGTGTTAATGGTGTTTTTTGGCTTTCACTATGAGGTGCTGTTTGAGACCCTTGTGTTGGTCAGAGTGCAGTTATGACACCACTGGAGGTAGAGGCAGATGGATTTTCAAGAGATGGAAATGGCTATCAGAGAGCTCAATCTGAGTTTTATTTGTCTATGTGTAACTTGAGATGGAGAACTTTACAATTGGATTTGTTATTTGGGTAATTGATTTTGCTATTTAAGACTGTTTCTGTTAAGTGCCCTGAGACAACTTTTTGTTTGGTTTAGAGCTATAAATAAATAAATTAAGAATAATATCAGGATTTAATTGGATTACTTTATTTTTAAGCTAATCTTAAATTAAGAAAAAGTTGAACTGAGTGAGTTCTTGAACCAGGAGGAATGTTCTGATGACACATAATGCACAATTGTTCATATAGGTTGCTGAAAACCCACATGCAAGCTGCAGTTTGACATCTTGGACTGGTTCTGAAATGCCCAGTAGTGTATCACATGTGTAGGGTCGATGAAAAACTAGGCTGACAAGAACTTGTGACTTCATGAGACCACATCCTGTTCTGCTACCAAACAACAACAACAAAAATCTAAGTCTGGAGCACATGGACTTGAACTGAAACAAAATGCTGATGTCTGTGGACCTGCAATTTTGTCCAGGAGGGGGGAGCTGGACTAACATCATGATGAACTCTTGAACTCTGAACTTGTAGTGTCTCCAAAGTCACACTGGAGAGAACCTGAAGCGGGCTGTCACTATACGTCTGGGTTTGAGTGTTGACTTTTGCATGTGGTGTACAGTGGTGCGTTCACTCCAGATCCAAGATAGATGCTGCATGTTTGCTCTGACATAAATGCACCCACATAGACACACTTTTCAAACATTACAGCAAAATTTTGATTTTGAAAAGTAGTATTGTGGTCACTTGGGACACCTGCCTAGTTCAATGGCTTTTAGACAAAAAGAAGAGATTTATAATTTTACAATCTTATATCAAAAATGAATAAGGTTACCCCTGAACAAATTATTGACTTTTCCATTGGGTTCACTTTGTCTTTACAGATTAGTCTAAGGACTCAGTGACAAGAATGAAAAAGTGTTGTTCGTATTCTTTTTGGGTAACAAATGTTGGTCTTCAATATGAGCTGGAAAATCTGAACTGTGGTTGATCTCACATTTCCTATAGAGCGCTAATTTGGAAAATAAATACATAAATAAATTATCATGTACAGGGGATGATTCGGTTCACACATAAACAGTATTTTGGGCAAATACAAAACGGGAATCTTATTAACCAATAACCAAAACGGGAAAACTTTACTTCAATGTTTCTGAAACAAGGCACACTGGTGTACTGTTTCAGAAAAATGGGGGAGGAATATAGTGATTGATGTACAGATTTTATAGATTTGCCTTGCTAGAAAATTAAAAAGAGATGCTAATATACAAAATTTATCAACAAATTTTATCAACTTCACAACAAAACATTAAAGATGCTTTTTGAGAAAATTGATGGATGCTTCATCATTTGTGTAAATTAGAGATCTTGATAACCAAAGAATCTCACTTTTATGTGTACAGGACGGTTCTCTTAGGGGGACGCCCCTTTTTCTGAGAAGCCTTTTCTGAGACCTCTGTAGACTTTACTGAGACCTCTGTAGACTTTTCTGAGACCTCTGTAGACTTTTCTGAGACCTCTGTAGACTTTTGGTATACTTTTTTTTTTTAACCTTTTTTAGACCCAGGAGAACAATGAAAATGTGGTGGAGCTATGTTTTTAGATATATTAACTTGACTTGACTTTATATGGGTACAGGTTTCACCCCTTATGAATTAACAACAGGAAGGTCTTTCCCTGGGCCTCAGCAAAATCTCGAGTGGCCCTCGGAACGGGTAATGAACATGTCACACAAGATGTATTATAGGAGACTCAGAGCTTTGTTGTCCAGTTTTGCTCAACAGATTCCAGATTCCAGTACTCCTCAGGAGGAGGAGCCGGCAAGTCTCACTTCAAACTGGGTCCTGCTGAGAGTGGTGAAACGTAAGTGGACGGAACCAAGGTGGACGGGGCCATACGAGATCAAAGACCGTACCTCACACGCAGTACGTCTGAAAGGAAAAGGCTCCATGTGGTTTCATCTCAGTCAATGTGCACCTGCTGAAGAACCCCACCGCTCGCTGAAAGAAGTTGAAGCAGACCTGCTGGAACTGCAGGAGTAAAGATCCCCACGGCATCTGGAGGAGGTGATCTGAACTTCGTGGGAGTTCATTCTTTGCCCCTTGTTGAAAAAGGCAGCAGCAAAATTTGGAGAAGGAGTCTCCGCTCTGCCTAAGTCGGTCAGACAGGTGGAACAGGGAAGGAAAGAAGATTCCCAGCCCTGACTGTGAAGAAACGAAGACGCGACACACTGATATAGGTTTGACCCATCTGCACACACAGTCATTTAGAACGTCTGCTCAGACTGATAAAGTTTCTGAGGACTTTACATGAAG
>NW_023618603.1:0-3642 GCF_014905685.2 Nematolebias whitei
GCTTCTCTGTAGCCCAGGTCAGGCGCTTCTGCCGCTGTTTCTGGTTCAAAAGTGGCTTGACCTGGGGAATGCGGCACCTGTAGCCCATTTCCTGCACACGCCTATGCATGGTGGCTCTGGATGTTTCTACTCCAGACTCAGTCCACTGCTTCCGCAGGTCCCCAAGGTCTGGAATCGGCCCTTCTCCACAATCCTCCTCAGGGTCCGGTCACCTCTTCTCGTTGTGCAGCGTTTTCTGCCACACTTCTCCATTCCCACAGACTTCCCACTGAGGTGCCTTGATACAGCACTCTGGGAACAGCCTATTCGTTCAGCAATTTCTTTCTGTGTCTTACCCTCTTGCTTGAGGGTGTCAATGACGGCCTTCTGGACAGCAGTCAGGTCGGCAGTCTTTCTCAGGAATCTTTTGCAGGTGTTTAGAGTTACGTCGTTGATTCAGATAGTTAGGTTAATAGCTTGTTTAGAGAACCTTTTCATGATATGCTAATTTTTTGGGACAGGCATTTTGGGTTTTCATGAGCTGTATGCCATAATCATCAGTATTAAAACAATTAAAGACCTGAAATATTTCAGTTGGTGTGCAATGAATCTGAAATATATGAAAGTTTCATTTTTATCATTACATAATGGAAAATAATGACCTTTATCACAATATGCTAATTTTTTTAGAAGGACCTGTATAATATTGCTAAACATCTGGCTGGTATTTTAGCTCCTCTTGTTGGAAGCACACCTCATCACATAAAGAACTCCATTGATTTTGCTAACAAAATTCAACATTTGAAACTAACCCCAGGAGAAACCCTTGTATCGTATGATGTGACTTCTCTTTTCACTTGCATACCCATCTCTGAAGCAGTAGAAACCGCCAGAAAACAACTTCTACAAGACAATGACAATCAACAGGACTAACTTCACCCCAGACCAGATCTGCACCGTGTTAGATATCTGCCTTTCCAGCACTTATTTCAAGTTCAATGACAGTTTTTACAGACAGAAGCACGGCTGTGCCATGGGATCTCCAGTGTCACCCATTGTTGCCAATCTCTACATGGAGAAAGTGGAACAGAGAGCCCTAAACTCCTTTGAGGGAACAACGCCAAGCCATTGGTTCTGTTATGTGGATGACACCTGGGTCAAAATCCAAGCCAAGGAAATAGAAGCGTTCACCAGACACATCAACTCGGTTGATAACAACATCAAGTTCACCAGAGAAGATGCAAACGACAACAAGCTGCCTTTTTTGGACTGTTTGATTTAGATGGATGATGAAAGAGGACAGCCTCAACATTTAAGTTTACAGAAAACCAATCCACACAGACCAGTATCTTCTAGTTGACTCCCACCATCCACTGGAACACAAACTCTCTGTCATCAGAACTTTACAACATCGGTCTGAACGGGTCCCCACGAAGACAGAAGGGAAGGAAAAGGAACAGAAACACTTCCAAGAAGCTCTCCAAACATGTGGATATCGTAACTGGGCTTTTGTTAATTCAGCGAGGAAATCTACAAAACACACTAATAAACAGAAAAAGGAGAACAACAGACGGAAAAACATTGTCACCCCTTATGTTGCTGGAGTATCAGAGAAATTCAGAAGGATTTTCAACAAACACAACATCCCAGTATATTTCAAACCCAACAGGACTCTCAGACAGAGGTTGGTCCACCCTAAAGACAAAACACCCATACACAAACATAGTGATGTAGTGTATGCAGTCCAGTGCAGCGAGGACTGTCCAGACCTCTACATTGGAGAAACTAAACAGCCTCTTCACAGACGCATGACTCAACACAGGAGAGCCACCTCCTCTAGACAAGATTCAGCTGTTCACCTCCACCTCACAGATAAGGGACACTCTTTTGAGGACCAAAATGTGCACATTTTGGACCGAGAACACAGATGGTTTGAGAGGGGGGGTGAAGGAAGCAATTTATGTAAAAAGAGAAAAGCCGTCTCTTAACAGAGGAGGAGGCCTCAGATTTCCACTTTCAAAAACATATAATGCAACTTTAAAACAGATTCCCAGCCAGTTTTCACATGTGATGGGAACAGAGGGGCCTTGTCTGTGAATTAGAGTAACAAAAGACTCTTACTGTTAAGGTGTTTAGGTGTGAATTGCCAATCTACATATGTGTGTGTGTCTTATCTCACTCAGCCTTATAACCTGAATCTCTCACTCACTGCTCTTTGAATTGAAAAAAGCTCCTCGGATGAGGAGCGAAACGTCTTCTGTTAACAAATAAAGTCCAGTTGTTTTAGTATTGAACACTTTTTTGAATTCATCATGTCCTGGATGACTGAGAATCTTCACCAGCAAACTCACTGGGCGCAAGCAAACTCCACTTGAGTTAGGTGCAGGATGGTGTCAGGTAATTTTAGCTTCATGTATAAAAGTAGCCTAATACTACAGTAAAATTGGAGTTTAACCTGGGCAATTCTGACATTGTTTCATCCATATTTTGATGTTAACATGTGATGTAAACATTATTCAGCTTACAGGAATGACATTGTAGTAATTTATAAAAACTATAAGGTTAGTCTCAATAAAACACAATTAGTTCATCTGCATGAAAGACCTGTTAATTAACCAAGTAACTAACTGATTAAATCACAATTCTCTCAGAAATTAACACAAATAACATTACATGGGGTCTGACTATTTGAAAAAACAAGCAATTTGATTTGTTGGTTGGTTCTCTCCAACCACTGAACCAGTATTTTAGAACCAACATCTATAGTCCAAATTATGATCTAAGGTTTAATTAGTTTGATTTTAAAGTATTCTTAAGAAACCGAGAGCAAAACATAGTTTGGAAACTCGTTGAAAATTGTCAAAGAATATATTTTACAAAATCCAAACAAATTTTATTTGGGTGATAAGATACCAGTTGCATCTCATGGCCTATAAGTTATTTTATTATTTTCTGTCAGAAAGTTTGCTCTCCTGTGTGGACTCTCGAGTGTTTATTTAAACTCGTCTTCCGACTAAATCTTTGTCCACAAAGTTCACAAGGAAACGGCTTGTCTCCTGTGTGGACTCTCATGTGTGAGTCTAAAGCAGCCTTCTGACTAAACCTTTGTCCACAAAGTTCACAAGGAAGCGGCTTGTCTCCTGTGTGGACTCTCATGTGTATGTTTAAAGTTGTCTTCCGACGAAATCTTTGTCCACAAAGATCACAAGGAAACGGCTTGTCTCCCGTGTGGACTCTCGTGTGTATGTTTAAAGTTGCCTTCCGACTAAATCTTTGTCCACAAAATTCACAAGGAAACGGCTTGTCTCCCGTGTGGACTCTCATGTGTATGTTTAAATTTGTCTTCCGACAAAATCTTTGTCCACAAAGTTCACAAAGAAACGGCTTGTCTCCCGTGTGGACTATCATGTGTATATTTAAACTTGTCTTCTGACTAAATCTTTGTCCACAAAGTTCACAAGGAAACGGCTTGTCTCCTGTGTGGACTCTCATGTGTCTGTCCAAATTTGTCTTCCAACTAAATATTTGTCCACAAAGATCACAAGGAAACAACTTGTCTCCTGTGTGGACTCTGATGTGTGAGTTTAAAGCAGCCTTCTGACTAAACCTTTGTCCACAAAGTTCACAAGGAAACGGCTTGTCTCCTGTGTGGACTCTCATGTG
>NW_023618603.1:3652-8656 GCF_014905685.2 Nematolebias whitei
CAAAGTTCACAAGGAAACGGCTTGTCTCCTGTGTGGACTCTCATGTGTGAGTTTAAAGCATTCTTCCAACTAAATCTTTGTCCACAAACTTCACAAGGAAACGGCTTGTCTCCTGTGTGGACTCTCGTGTGTCTGTTTAAAGTGTTCTTCTCACTAAATTTCTGTCCACAAAGTTCACAAGGAAACGGCTTGTCTCCTGTGTGGACTCTCGTGTGAATGTTTAAAGTTGTCTTCTGACTAAACCTTTGTCCACAAAGTTCACAAGGAAACGGCTTGTCTCCTGTGTGGACTCCCATGTGTGCGTTAAAAGTATCCTTCCGACTAAATCTTTGTCCACAAAGTTCACAAGGAAACGGCTTGTCTCCTGTGTGGACTCTTATGTGTCTGTTTAAATGTGATTTGGAAGTAAATCTTTTACCACAATCATCACAGCTTATTGATTTTGGTCTTGCCTGGATTTTCATGCGTGACTCTACATTTGTCTTCTCTACAACACATTTCTTATTAAGCAGACAGCTTGAAGACGTCACTTCTGAATGACTTGTCATGTGTCTTTGAAGAGTCCGGTTACTGACATACTGCTTACCACACTCAGAGCAGCTCAAAGACTTGTTGACAGTTTTTACCTGTGATTCAGGAGCCCTGCTCTCCTTTCTGTCTTTCATACTGTCTTCATGTTCTGATTCAGAGTCTGATGAGTTCTTTAGCAGAGAGTCAGGATCGCTCATTTCACCATCCTCTTCATCATCCTCATTAGCGTCGGTCCTTGAAGAGCTTGGACTGTCTTTGTGAGTCTTTAAATCTGGGTTCTTGGTAAGTTGTTTTTTATCCTCCTCACTCTTCAAAGAAACTGTAGTGACCAAAAACCTGATATCGGTCTCCTCCATATTGAGTTGGTCTCCCACCAGACTGGTCTAAGGGACTTTTCTTCCACTCTATGATAAGAGGCTCTGGGTCCTGCTGGTCCAGATCAGGCCTCGAGACCAGATCTTGAGGAGCTTCTTCTTTTATCAGCTCTAAACAGAACCAGGAACCACTGAAACACATGAACATTATGGACAATGTTACTTCAACACACACATACACACACACACACACAAAATTTGACACTCACAATCACCATACTATGTCTGCATATACAAACCGGATTCCAAAAAAGTTGGGACACTAAACAAATTGTGAATAAAAACGAAATACAATGATGTGGAGGTGCCAAAATCTAATATTTTATTCAGAATAGAACACAAATCACAGATCAAAATTTTAAACTGAGAGAATGTATCATTTTAAGGGAAAAATTTGTTGTTTCCAAATTTCATGGTGTCAACAAATCCCAAAAAAGTTGGGACAAGTCCATTTTTACCACTGTGTGGCATGCCCCCATCTTGTTACAACACTCAACAGACATCTGGGGACAGAGGAGACCAGTTTCTCAAGTTTATAAATAGGAATGCTCTCCCATTCATGTCTAATACAGGCCTCTAACTGTTCAATCGTCTTGGGCCTTCTTTGTCGCACCTTCCTCTTTATGATGCACCAAATATTCTCTATAGGTGAAAGATCTAGACTGCAGGCTGGCCATTTCAGTACCCGGATCCTTCTCCTACGTAGCCATGATGTTGTGATTGCTGCAGAATGTGGTCTGGCTTTATCGTGTTGAAAAATGCAGGGTCTTCCCTGAAAGAGATGACATCTAGATGGGAGCATATGTTGTTCTAGAACCTGAACAAAGTTCTCTGCATTAATGGTGCCTTTCCAGACATGCAAGCTGCCCATGCCACAAGCGCTCATGCAACCCCATACAATCAGTGATGCAGGCTTCTGAACCGAGTGTTGATAACAACTTGGGAAATCCTTGTCCTCTCTGGTCCGGATGACATGGCGTCCCAGTGTTACATAAAGAACTTCAAATCATGACTCATCTGACCACAGAACAGTCTTCCATTTTGCCACACTCCATTTTAAATGACCCCTGGCCCAGTGCAAACGTCTGAGCTTGTGGAGCTTGCTTAGAAATGGCTTCTTCTTTGCACTGTAGAGTTTCAGCTGGCAATGGCGGATGGCACGGTAGATTGTGTTCACTGACAATGCTTTCTGGAAGTATTCCTGAGCCCATTCTGTTATTTCCTTGACTGTGGCATTCCTGTTTGAGGTGCAGTGACGTTTAAGGGCCCGGAGATCACGAGCATCCAGTAGAGTTTTACGGCCTTGACCCTTACGCACAGCAATTGTTCCAGATTCTCTGAATCTTTTGATGATGTTATGCACGGTTGATGATGATAACTTAAAAGTCTTTGCTATTTTACGCTGGGTAACACCATTCGGGTATTGCTGCACTATCTTTCTGCGCAACAATGGTGGAATTGGTGATCCTCTTACCATCTTGGCTTCTGAGAGATACTGACACTCCGAGAAGCTCTTTTTAAACCCAAACATGTTTTCAATTGACCTAATTAGTGTTAATTGGTCTTCCAGATGTTCGTTATATGCTCAATTTCCTTTTTCCAGCCACTTATTGCTACTTGTCCCAACTTTTTTGGGATTTGTTGACACTGTGAAATTTTGAATCAACATATTTTTCCTTTAAAATGTTACATTTACTCAGATTAAACTTTTGATCTGTCATCTATGTTATATTATGAATAAAAATTTGACATTTGCCATCTCCACATCATTGCATCCAGTTTTTATTCACAATTTGTTTAGTGTCCCAACTTTTTTGGAATCCGGTTTGTACTTGTGACCCATCCAGGGTGTACCCTGCCCCTCGCATAGTGATTGCTGGACATGGGCACCGGCGAAAACCGTGACCCAAAAATGGAAGAAGCGGGTAAAAGATAATGGATGGATGGATGGATGAATTTAACGATAACTTAACAGCTAAATCATATTTCCAGTGTTAACCTTCAGGAGTTTTCCAAAAAAGTTCAATCTGGTCCTCTGGACATTCAAAAAAACAAAACAAAGCAAAACAACAAAAAAATGTAGAAACGTTTCGTCTCTCATCCAAGAGACTTCCTCAGTCTGAGGTGCTGTATTCAGCTCAGTCTCTTAAATAACACCTTCTCAGAGTGGATCAACCAGTTTTGCTGCTGACAACCACAACCACATGCTCAAGAAGGACCATCATCCTAACAATGGATCATTAGCACACTGATGGCTCTTTACTATTCACAGAGGACTGGGTGATACTAGCAATCACAGCATTGTAAGAGGGGGACAATTGAACACGTAGGCCTCCACCGCTGTTTAACGATGGACGATTTCTTTTCACAAAGATGGCCTCCTTTACTCCTCTCTCAAACCATCGTTCCTCTCTATCCAGGATGTGCACATCTTCATCCCTGAAAGAGTGACCGCTGGCCTGGAGATGAGTGTAGACCGCAGAGTCCTGGCCTGATGATGTTGATCTTCTGTGCTGGGCCATCCTTTTGGCCAGTGGCTGTTTTGTTTCCCCGATGTAAGACTGATCACAGCACTCCTGACACTGAACAGCATACACAACATTACTCTGTTTGTGCCGGGGGACTGGATCTTTGACGTCCTTGACGTCCTTTTCAGGGACACCACCAAGTCATTGATTCAGGTATGTTGACGACACCTGGGTTAAAATTAAATCTCAGGAAGTCCAACATTTTACTGACCACATCAACTCTGTGGATAAATACATCAAGTTCACAGGAGAAGATGAAAAAAATGGCAAGTTGGCTTTCTTGGACTGTGAGGTCTCAGTCTCTGATAGAGGACATTTGCAGACTGAGGTGTACCGCAAACCCACCCACACAGACCAGTATTTGCAGTTTGACTCCCATCACCCTTTGGAGCACAAGTTAGGAGTCATCAGGACTCTGTATACCGGAGCAGACAGCATCCCCATGTTGGATTTAATATTTTATACATTTTTATAATTCCTATCAAGCACTCAAATGTCATGTCACATAAAGGGTGTGCGTGTCTTTCTTCCAAGGTTGAACTATGTTTATAGAAAATGTTTGCTAATTCTAACTAGTTGACCTTTAAATATAATCTCATAGTAGCTAAGGATAATTTTACAAGTTCACATTTGATAAATTACAAGCAATCAAATCAGGCCAGAGAGCAGACTGATTAACATAAATAAAGTAGAACACAGCTCTTTAATTTAGGCAATATAGTTTGACTAAGTAAAATCAAATTGAAAGTATAACCATGATCCAAATAAAAACACGAACATAAGTTAGATAATATAATTATTCCTAGAAATAAACAACTATTTCAAATCAGTGTTATCACTAAGGTATAATCACGTTAAACAAACAGTGTTAACAGTTTAAACGCAGACACAGAAACTAAGATGATTCTGCATTAAAAACAATCACCAGGCCTCCAACAGATATTGAATTAACATACCCATGAGGTAGATAATACTTAATAATTATGTATAAACAAGTTTGACACGAAGCATTGTTGTATCCCTAAAGTAGAATAGCAAGTTAAACGTTAAACAAAAGCCGATTTCGGTGAACCAAAACTTATCTGAAATATAGACGTTAACGTCCTTGAGGGGGCGGGCTAAGTCGTAACCATAGCGACAGAAGCTGAACCAATCAGGAAGCTAGCCTTCTCAAACGGGGATAAAAGGCCGGAAATGACGCACGCCCACCGAGCATTTTCCGGGAGGCGCACACGAGGCGGTTCGTTCTTAATGCTCCATTTATATGCATATATCTTATTAATGTAATTGTTTGTCTCTGAATATCTGTAACCCATGTTGTGTCAAATAAATCTTTTATACGAAGGGCGACGCCTCAGCCGTTTTGAACACGACGTGGTATTCTAACCACAACACCCACTAGCTCAGGAGCCAGGCACAAGGAGAAATCTCACACAAGACAGGCTCTAGAGCAATGTGGATATCCTAACTGGGCCTTCCTGAAAGCAGAGAAGAAACCCAAACAGGACTCCAGTCAGCCAACAGGTGAAAAGGAGGAACCCAGACCCAGACCAGTGGTCATTCCATATGTT
>NW_023618603.1:8756-11570 GCF_014905685.2 Nematolebias whitei
TCTATAAATTGGTCAAAATCTACAGCTCTTCCAATAAACTGCGTGTTTAATACTTCTCTCAATGAACGACTACAATCAGGTAACATTACATACTTGGGCATTAATATTTCTCCTAGATTGGAAGACTTAATAAAATTGAATCATATCCCAATTTTAAAGAACATTGAAGATGATCTTACTAGATGGAAATCTCTGCCCATATCACTTATGGGAAGAGTTGCCTCAGTAAAAATGATGGTCCTGCTGAGAATAAATTATTTATTCTCAATGATTCCAAATAAACCTTCAACTGAATGGTTTAAGTCACTGGACTCTTTGATATCTAAATTCCTTTGGAAAAACAAAACTCCATGTATTAGCTTAAAAGCATTACAGGAATCTAAAGATACCGGAGGATTAGAACTTCCCAACTTCTATCACTACTATTTAGCCAATAGGTTACAATATATCTCAAAGTGGTTAAATCTGAATACATTAGATCAGTGGTCCCCAAACTACGGCCCGCGGGCCAGATCCAAGTTGGACTTTTGCAATAAAATGTTTCTTAGTTATGAACTATTTTCATTATTAAGTAATATAATACTATAATACATAAGTTAATAACTATTTCATACACGCATATAACGTAACATTCTGTTCCACCCTTCTGTGGTCTGTGCCCCTATCTGGCAACCCCCAGAAAAAAATTCTAAACCCGCCCCTCGCAAAGAGAGAACGGAATAATGGTGAAAAGATTAGGTAAGAGAAAAATTGATTCAGAATGCAGGGCATTTAACCTGCAGTGGACAAACGATTATTTTTTTGTTCAATGCAAAGAAAAGGCCGTCTGTCTCATCTGTCAAGAGGCGGTGGCAGTATTCAAAGAATATAATCTGCGGCGACACTATGAATCCCGCCACAAAGACACGTATGCTAGCTTGCAAGGCCAAATGCGAGCAGACAAACTCTCAAAGCTAAAAAGTGGACTGTTAGCTCAGCAGAATACATTTGTACACCAAGCTCAGCTGAACCAGTCATCTGTTCGGGCCAGCTTTCGGGTTGCTCAACTGATAGCAAGCAGCGGTAAACCTTTCACTGATGGAGAGTTTGTCAAGAAATGCATGAACGCTGTCGCGGAGGAGGTGTGTCCTGAGAAGAAAGATGTCTTTAATGCCGTGAGTCTATCAGCGAGTACAATCACCAGACGGATTGAAGAAATCGGGGGTAATGTATATGCCCAGCTGCAGCAGAAGACGAAAGAATTTGAATTTTTTTCATTAGCACTGGATGAGAGCACGGACGTGCAGGACACCGCGCAACTGCTCATTTTTGTTCGTGGAGTTAGTGCAAACTTTGAGATCTGCGAGGAGCTGGCAGCCCTCCAAAGTCTCAAAGGGACTACGACGGGGCAGGATATTTTCGGCAAAGTGTACCAAACCATGGAAGAGTTGGACTTGGACTGGTCAAAGCTGGCCAGCATCACAACTGACGGGGCTCCTAATATGGTGGGCATGTCTCGGGGTCTAATAGGATGCATGAACCGGGAGATGGAAGAACGAGGTCTCACCGCCCCGCTACAAGTCCACTGCCTAATTCACCAGCAAGCACTGTGCTGCAAAGTGTTGGCTTGGGATTCTGTCATGAAGGTTGTGGTGTCATGCATAAACTTCATCAGAGCAAAGGGACTTAAACACAGGCAGTTCCAAGAATTCCTGTCTGAACTGGAATCTGCGCACGGCGATGTGCTGTACTACACAGAGGTCCGATGGTTGAGCCGGGGCAGAGTTTTGAAGCGTTTTTACGAGCTACTACCTCAAATTAACGCATTTCTTCGTTCACAAAACAAAACGGTGCCAGAGTTGATCGACCCAGAATGGAAATGGCACCTCACATTTTTAACAGACATGACAGAAATGCTGAACAGCTTTAACTTGCAGCTACAAGGCCAGGGGAAACTCATTTGTGAAATGTATTCCCACATAAAAGCATTTGAGGTAAAACTAGAGCTGCTTTTGGGACACGTGAAAAAGCACAGCTTCGTCCATCTCCCGGCTACACAAAACCTCTCTGCAGAGAACCCAGCGGTCCCGTTTCCAGCTGAAAAGTGTGTGGAAGCACTGGAAATGCTGAAGGCGGAGTTCGGTGCGCGATTCTGTGAACTACATGTTTATGCAAAAGAAATCCGTCTTTTCCAGAACCCCTTTGTTGCCGACATTGACGAAGCCCAGCCTTCTTATCAGTTTGAGTTGGCCGAGTTACAGAACTGTGATGTTCTGAAAGACGCGTTCAAGCCCAGCTGTCTCATTGACTTCTATGCCGCCCTCCCAAACGACACGTACCCTAACATCAGAAAACACGCAAGGAAGATGTCCAAACTTTTTGGCAGCACATATATTTGCGAGCAAACCTTTTCACGCATGAAACTGCTGAAAACTCCAATGAGATCAAGATTGACAGATGAACACCTGCATCAGTGTTTGAGACTGGCAGTGACTAGAATGGAACCTGAGATTCAACTTCTCACCAGCCAGATACAGGCCCACAGTTCACACTGATGAACATACAAAGGTAAGCTCACTTTTCTGACTTGAATGAGTCATTCTGACTATAAAAAATATAATCATAATAACCCTCTCTGTCAATACCCCAGAGAGGGTTATTTAGTTATTGTTTATTTCATAAATAATGTTATTTACTTCCTGAATTTTGTTCTGTGAAGAACCCAGAGAGGGTTATTTGGTTATTGTTTATTTCATAAATAATGTTATTTACTTCCTGAATTTTGTTCTGTGAAGAACCCAGAGAGGGTTATTTGGTTATTGTTTATTTCATAAA
>NW_023618603.1:11670-17575 GCF_014905685.2 Nematolebias whitei
AGTGTTATTTACTTCCTGAATTTTGTTCTGTGAAGAACCCAGAGAGGGTTATTTGGTTATTGTTTATTTCATAAATAGTGTTATTTACTTCCTGAATTTTGTTCTGTGAAGAACCCAGAGAGGGTTATTTGATTGTGCTTTCTGGAAAACAATAAATTTTTACGTTTAGGCACTCCTGCAATCGTCACACTTTTTCTGTTACAAACTGACTCCGGCCCTCCACCAGAGAAGGGAAAAGTTATGTGGCCCTCACAGGAAAAAGTTTGGGGACCCCTGCATTAGAAGAAACTTGGATAGACATAGAACAAACTTTATGCAATAATATTAAGATTTTAGATCTACCATTTATTAGCACAAATATAAAAAGACATGTTTGCTTTAAAAGCATCAGTATTAGCTCTTCTCTGACAGCATGGTGGGAGTATTTGAAAATGACTAAATCTTCACTATTCCCCTGTAGACATACACCCATCTGGAACAATCCTGACATCCTACAAGAAAATAATATGTTAAATTTCCCAGGTTGGAGAGTCAAGGGAATTGAACGTCTGGAACACATATTTGAAGGTGTAGACTTTTTTCCATTTAATAAATTAATAATACAATTTGACATTGAAAGTAAATACTTCTTAGAATATCAACAAATTAAGTCCATCATAAAAAAGAAATTTAAGCTTAATAAAACTTTGTTAGAAACACCAATATGTGTGTTAGAGTTCCTTAATCTTAAATCCCCCAAATTATTATCTAAAATATACAAGAAATTGTCTAGAATCAATGACTCCATAATGCTACCTGTTACAAAATGGGAGTCAGATTTATTAATCAATTTTGACCAAAACACCTGATCTCAAATATGTTTAAGAACATTTAAAATGACTAGAATCTCCAACTTACAATTAATAAAGTCCTTTATAGAGTACATTATACAGGTCAGCGAATGTTTAGGATGGGATTTACATAATCTAACAACTGCTCACAGTGCATAGACAATATTCCTGATGATTATATCCATGCACTCTGGTTCTGCCCACCCGTTCAGAGGTTCTGGGTCCAGGTTTGTGAAGACTTGTCTAAATGTCTGAAATGTAATATTCCACTCTCTCCATCTGTTTGCTTATTGGCTATCTTGGAAGATGTTACCCTGGAAAAAAATACATGTCGCATGATTTTCACTGCCTTATGCATCGCAAAGAAAACCATACTCCTGAATTGGAAAAATAAAAATAATCTTAGCATTAATCAATATAAAAATCTTCTGTTAGATCATATTAGTCTTGAAACAGCATCTGCCGACACATAGGATCAATCTCTCTGGGCTCCTTTGATCAGCTCCGTTACATAGTGAGGGTGGGTAGTCTGGGATCTGACCTTGTGGGGCCTTGGGGTTGATGTGGAGGCGGGTGTATGGGTTTGGGGCGCCGGAGGGGTTGCCGGGGGGGCACTGCTTTCGCCCTGGAGAGGGCCTGGGTGGTTCTGGAGGATGTCTGCTGGTGGCTGCATGCGGGCACTCAGGTGGTCTGTGGCGGCAGTCGTGGGTCACCGATCTGGTAGCCTGGCTGTGCTGGTGTGGGTTCGGGGTGGGCGCGGGGGCTTGGGGTTCTGGGGGCTTGTCGCCCCCGGGCTTGGGCCTGTGGGGATCGGGGATCTTGGGCTCTGGCGGGCGGGTTGCCGGGCTCTGGGCCGGCTTGCGCTCTGGTGCCCGGTTCTGGGCAGGGGTCTTCGGCTTGCTGGTAGGTTGTGGGTTCAGGGGTTGGGGGGTTGGGGGGTTGGGGGTTTGGGGGCGTGACCAGTGCCCCGTAAGAGGGGGTAGTTTGACCCAGCCTAGGTGTCTAGTGTGCTATGTGTTTTGAGAGATGTCCGAATGAGGGGTGGGTGTAGTATTTCTTCTGGGGTGGGGACTGGGTGGATGTTCTTGGGGGCGGCCCGGGACTGTGCATGGCCAACTGGCTGGCCCCTTTCCTGTGGTGGGGGCTCGCTCCCGGTGCTTCCTGGCTCTGTCAGTGGTTGGGCAGGCGCTCTTGGCCGGGTCGTCCTGGTGGGGTTTGGCTTCATCTGGTGGCGGGCTGACCACGGTTTGTGGGGGTCTTGGCAGCCCTCGGGTGTGTGGGCCTCTGGTATTGCTTCTGGCGGCCCTCTGGGCTCTGTCCCTCTCTGGTCTGGAGCTCAGCGGGCCTGGCGGTCGGTCCAGATGGAGAGGTGTCTTGGCCTCAATCCCTGGGTGGACCTTGGGGAACTGGGGGGGCCTGTTGGGTCAGTGGGGGAGCAGACTCCCTGTGGGAGCATTGCTCTTACAGTTATATTTCTCCCCATCCCTCACCATGCACCTCCACCCTCTTCATTTCAATTCCACACATTTAGGGTTGTTTGGGCTCGGGTGTGCTGCAACAATTTTACATCTGTGTTGACTATAGCCACCTGGGACTCAATTTTATTGTACACCTTAGACATTCACTCATAACATCCTCATGACATTCACATATAGGAACTTGAGGTGGGCACTATGGCTATAGGTGGGGGGATGACCTTACTCTCACCCCCTGTGCCTGTGCTCACTTACAATGGTTACATTTAGACACTAGGGTTTGGATAGAGTTGGAGGGGAGAGGAAACTGGCATCATGCCAGCCTTTGCTCCTTCTTCTTTCCTTTTTAATGGCACTATACAACAACATACATCAACAGCACATCTAGGGGCGGGGGTGTATGTGTCGGGGTCTTATTCTCTTTTTTTTTCTCTCAGCCCCCTGATTCCCTAACTGCCATTCTGGGGGTGGGGTCCGAGAGAAGGACAGGCCGTCGGGTGTTGACCAGGACTATGTGGGGGTTCGGGGTCTGGGGGATTGCCATGGGCGGTGCTGGTGCTGTGCTCTCCCTGGGGTTGTTTGGACCCCCTGAGCTTGGCTCTTGGGTGCCATGGTTGGCCCGCTGGCCGGGGTGGCTGCCGGGGCCTGGAACTGCATCGGCGCGGCGGGTTCCGGCAGGAGCCTATGAGTATGTCGCTGTTGGCCCCGGGGGGGTCACTGCGTGTGGTCGCTGGTGGGGATCTTCCGGTTCTCCCCTGTGGTCCGATCTGGGGGGTGGGTGAGTGGTTCGACTTGTGTGGGTGGCCCTGGGGGCTCCGCAGTCGGGGTCCCTCCTGGGGTCTTGGGCTCTGGTCCCCCCTTTATTTTTGTCTGCCTTCGGTCTTGGGGTTGGGTCTCTGCTGCTTCACGGTTACTATTAAATGTTCTATTAGAGAAGCCTTATACACTTATGCATGCTCACAACCACACACAAATAGATGCAGGGATGCTTATGTAGGCTTTATATGTAGATAGATATATAGTGAATGTATATTCATGTGTATGAATGTATGTATATAGGTGTAGGTATGGGTATATATATTTATGGAAACTTACTGCAAAGCCATGAATATTTTAAGTTCTTTATACATATGTATTTTGTTGCTGTGCTTTGTCATGCTCTTTGCAGGTGAACAGACAGTGGCTGGGTGTTTTGCCGTGTGCTCTCTTTGTGTATATTTCTTATATTTTGGAGTCTTAGTCTTTTCTTTCTTTCTATCCTATTAAAAAAAAACTACACTAGATAATCACTAGAATAAATATTTCATAATAATGGTGTGGAGAGGATGGCTGTAAGGGGAGAAGGGAGGCCATCCAGAAAAAAAAAAGAAGAAAAAAAAAAAGAAATTTGTTGTTAATGAAATAAAAATTTTGGGTGTCGTTATTGATGAGAAGCTGACATGGAAATCGCATGTAAAATGCTTAAAAATAAAAATAACAATCAATTGCATTACTGTATAAAGTAAAAAAGTTTTTGAATGACAAAGCTTGAATATATTGTGTTCCATATTTAATGTATTGTAATGAAGTTTTGGGAAAAGCATGCAAAACAATTCCAAATCTTATTTTTATTTTTACAAAAAAAAAGAGGAATAAGAATTAAAGCTGCAAGCAGCGTTGAAGGCCCTCGCAGCGAAGCGCCGCTGCGGACTTACGGCGACCGTGGGAACTCCAGCAACTCTTCCCGGTTGCCATCGAGAACGCTCACGCTACCGTCACGCGCCCGTTCTCTGGAGTGCGCATTCGCCGAACCTTTGACATAAGCTGCGTCCGCATATATAACTATTGTAATAATGTAGGGGGCGCACTTGAGTCAAATATTAAACAACAACACCACTTTGTCCATAAGTGCACACTAATCAAGCACCAAAAATCTGGTGCAGATCGGATGATATATCATTGAGATATACCTGTTGGAATATTGTAGGGGGCGCTCTAGAGTCAAAAGTTAAAAAACTTTACTAATGTGTCCATCAGGGCTAAATAATAATACACCATAAATTTGGTGCAGATCGTCTGAAATATCACTGAGATATAACTGATTAAATAATCTAGGGGGCACACTTGAGTCAACAGTTAAAAAAACAATAGTAATGTGTCCATAAGTGCTCACTAATGACGCACCCAAAATCTGGTGCAGATCGGATGATATATCATTGAGATATACCTGTTAGAATATTGTAGGGGGCGCACTTGAGTCAAATATTAAACAATAAAAACCAATGTGTCCATCAGTTCTCAATAATGACGCACCAAAAATCTGGTTCAGATCGGATGTTGTATCACTGAGATATTATTGTAAGAAGAATGTAGGTGGCGCTGTGGAGGCTCTTGGCCACTTATCATCAAAACCTGTTCAAGGGTGGATAATGATTGATCATAGTGATTTTGGTTCACCTCGGATCAAATCTGTGCAATTTAGAGCCAAACGTATTGCAACGGCGTCACTTTTAAATTCGCCATGGCGCCACGCCCACATTCTCCAGCTATAACTATTTGTAGTTTAAATCAAGTCAGACTATCTTATCTGTCTTCTAACACAGAATCATCCTGATTAGGTGAAGGGTGTCAAAGAAGGAGCACTCCAATTTAAAATAGAGACTTCCTGTTTTGAGGGGGCGGGGCTTTGATGACATCACAATATGACGACTGTGGATCGTCGGACATCCAGCAGGGATGAGTCGTGGCAAGTTTGGTGCATTTCTGTCTTTCAATGTGAAAGTTATAGCGTTTGGAAATTAATGGCGTGAAGCTCAACTTTGAGGCCTGGCCACGCCCATTTAACAAAACCAAACCAAAAGCTTTTGATAACTTTTACTCTCCAATGTCTTAAAGGCCTATGAACCAAGTTTGAAGGCAATCCTTCAAAATCCTGTTGGATTTAATATTCTATAGTTTTATAATTTCTATCAAGCACTCAAATGTCATGTCACATAAAGGGTGTGCTTGCTAATTCTAACTAGTTGACCTTTAAATATAATCTCATAGTAGCTAAAGATAATTTTACAAGTTCACATTTGATAAATTACAAGCAATCAAATCAGGCCAGAGAGCAGACTGATTAACATAAATAAAGCTAGAACACAGCTCTTTAATTTAGACAATATAGGTTGACTAAGTAAAATCAAATTAAGAGTATAACCATGATCCAAATAAAAACACGAACATAAGTTAGATAAACAACTATTTCAAATCAGTGTTATCACTAAGGTATAATCACGTTAAACAAACAGTGTTAACAGTTTAAGCGCAGACATAGAAACTAAGATGATTCTGCCTTAAAAACAATCACCAGGCCTCCAACAGATATTGAATTAACACCCAGGAGGTAGGTAATAATTAATAGTTATTAATTATTACGTATAAACAATTTAGACACGAATCATTTTATTTCCCTAAAGTATAATAGCAAGTTAAACTTTAAACAAAAGCCGATTTCGGTGTACCAAAACTTATCTGAAATATAGACGTTAACGTCCTTGAGGGGGCGGGCTAAGTCGTAACCATAGCGACGGAAGCTGAACCAATCAGGAAGCTAGCCTTCTCAAACGGGGATAAAAG
>NW_023618603.1:17675-20502 GCF_014905685.2 Nematolebias whitei
GTGTCTTAGTTCAAACCATTTTAGATGTTGCAGTGAACTAATCAATTTTATTAACTGTGTAATGATTTTTTCTCATGCAAAGTTAGAATTCATGTTGAGGTCTGTTACAGATTTTTATGCATTTTCTGATTTCTGCCTTTGAATGAGCAAGTGTAAGTTGGTCCAAGGTTGGAGTCAAACGCAAAACAAGTTGTTGGAACGAACTGTCATGTTTTTAGAATCCTCTCAGACGTAAATATAGAGGTTTTGGCACCTGTTTCTGAAACGCGCCAAAACAAAACTCTCTCTGTCTGTGAGAACATTTCTGATCTTTCCATAACAATTCTTGCTGCATTCTAACCTTTCACGTCACAAAACACACCCCGTCTGGTCGGTTCTGGCCAATGGGAGACTCCCGTATGAACCGGGAAAAAGAGCTCTTTAAAATGTCGGTACTTCCTGGTCTACTCAGCTCTGACGGGATCTGTAAACTACTCAGTTCTGCTTGAGTTCTGTTGGGTTCAGTTAGCAGTTCTGTTGAAGCTCTGGAGAAGTTCTGTTGAGTTCTGCTGGTTGGAGAAGTTCTGCGAGAGACGGGATGATCCTGACATGACAACAGAGCTCTTCCGAGTTCCATGGGATTATAACATTTTCACTCGCCACTACTTCTGACGATTCACAGCATCCTAAGGAGACGCTGGACAGGTAGCGTTAACGGAGCTCCATATCTGCTGATTAACCTCAGAAAGGTAATGAGTCAAGTTTCCTACCAAGCGTACCGGGGAGAGCTGGGTTCTGATGGAGAGTGTCAATTCTGGTGAACACTTCCCCTCCCATACCATCTTTACTCCCTCTAAACTTCTTTCCCATCTTTAAACTTTTCTATCAAGTAGATATTCTTCCAGATATTTAGAAATGTCTGTGTAAAATGCTCATCCACATCCGTGTGGGTAAAAGATCATAATTGTACAGTTTCATAAATGTCTGTGGTGAAGCAACGGAAAAATCATGGCCGTATGATTTTTCCTGATTGATTGCTTATGTTGTTATTTTCATAATTTGCCAAATTAATGTAAATGTTTGATGTTAAATTTTGATTCTGTAAATAAATGACCGCATTCATTTTGATGGGTCAAATATAAATGACGTCTCACGTTTGCATTTCCTTAAATTCAATGCACGTTTTATTCAGTCCAGAAAAATGAGGAATCCGTGTTAATTGATGAATATATCCGAGCATCTGTTCATCTACAATTAAATCGCTTGCGCCAACAGCATCAATCAAAATACAATATAAACTTAAAAGTTTAACCAACTGACATACAACACTGTGAGAGAAAAATGTATTTAATCTTCCATCCAGGTACCTGTCTGTGCTAGAGAAGGGAAGAAAAAGCAAGGAAGAAACAGAGAGAAAGAGAAAAAATAAAAGAGAATGAGAACGAGGAAAAAATGGTTAAAATCCTTTGTTCATGAAACCTTTTCTTATTAGCCCAATTAAACTATAAGTCCAGTCCAGTCCAGTCAAGTCAGTTGTGTTTAAAATTATCAAACCACCCCATTTCCCTTTAACCTTTGCTCAAATCCACTTCAGGCTAGGGGCGTCCCCCTTTCTGGAATCTGTACACATTACAACAAAGAGAAAAAGATCCTTCTGTTAAACTGATATACATATATACAAGTGCAATGTCGTTATGTAGGTTTCTGATTTATTCATTTCCCAATGTCAATGTGATTACCCTACATGCTATGATCTTTTAATCGCCTCAGAAGAAGTTATTTTTGTATAGTTTGTAATGATCTAAACATTGTATGAACTGTTCCCTGCTCAGAGCTGCCTACACACCTCCCCCCTTTTTGAAACGGCATTGTTTCAAATCTGAAGTATTACCGTCTGCAATCCACTAACACCCAGATTGAGCATTAGTTACAGAACTAAAAATACGGTGTAGTTTTAAACTTCCCACTACTGTTATTCAACCCAGGTTTTGCAAACAATTACCCAACTACAACCCAAGCTCTCCTATAAATTAGCAAAAAGTTAATCATTAAATAAATTTCATCTCTTGTATCAAACCAGACCCCCCACATGTGCTCCGTCAAGGCAAAGACAATCATTCAGTATTCTTTTAGAAACCATTAGTGAACTTCATCCAAACCAGGTCTCAGGTATGAATGAGACTTCCTGACCTGTGTAAACGGAAAGTTAAAATCAATATTTTGTTCAGGAGTGTCGAGCATTAGAGGTAATAAAACAATTTTCATCCCAGAGCAGTCGGAGCAGGTGAATCGTCTAGCACTCCCACATCAGTACGTCTGTCATGTTGTGTCACATGTCTTAAAATGAGTCTATGTGAGTGATTATTATCAAAGCCAGCTGCAGTTTTTGATCACGACCCCCAAAGTGCTTAGATGACCATCACAGACCAAATGTGGGGTTGACACATCGTCAGGCTGCAGTTGATGTTAGTGACCTTGGACAGAGTGACCACCAGTTCTTCTTTCAGCCTTTCAGTCCCCAGACTCGTCTCCATCTGTCTTGAGACCAGTCCAGCTTTGTACAGCAGTTCATTTCTCAGCATACAGCAAGACTTGACTGGATGTTCTCGCTGTGGACAAACTCCAGGACCCCCTCTGGACAGTTAGTTCAGTTCGCTCTTGGACTGTTAGATCTTTGAAAAGTCACGTTACTTGGCTGAAAAGTTCTTTGTTGCTGTGTCAGTTGTGTTCGACTGACAACTTATTTGAACCGTCCTATTGGTCAGTTTCACAGACCCAACGTCAGCGCCCACCTGAACACATTTGTATCCGATCCGGCCCCCGGCACTCGAGAGTCCTGATCAAAACT
>NW_023618603.1:20602-21311 GCF_014905685.2 Nematolebias whitei
GACGCCTCCGCCGTTTTGAACACGACGTGGTATTCTAAACACGACAAATGGTGACCCCGACGTGCGGCGAGGATGCGGCCTAGACTGAATTGGATCGAGGTGGCTTGCGGTGCACACAGAGAGAGGAACTGGGCCCATTACTTTCAGGTAAGCTGGTTAACTGTTTGGACCTTAAGGTCCGGAGTTTCTGGCTTTTCGGTGGTAAACTAAATTAAAACTAAATTCAACTTCCTCTGTTCGTGTGCATGCGGCCATCTCCGGAAAATAAAGATGGTTTTATTTAAGATAACTCCCGGTGATTCGTGTTAATTCTGACGAGGTGGGTTACGATATTCAGACGGTTTAAGCGCCGAACGCTTACTTAGACGTTTTTAGGTAGTTTTCACAAGTTTGTGGACTTGTGCCGGTGGACAGCGTAAGGCCTGCCGGAAGTCACGTGGGTGACAACGTTTTCCCTCAAATCAACGGGATTGGCCACCAAAACTTTGATCTGACGAGATTAAGGTGCCAAGCGTCTCACAAGCGTCTTGGAGGCTGAGGCACGGGACTCCTCTGGCCAGTGTTGACTGCCGCCTAAATTGTACTCCATTATTAGTTTAGCTTTGAGGGAAAATGAGTGAAATAGCATAGAGTGTTTACCAAATTTCATGTGATCAGGGATTGCATTAGTTTTAGGACGTTGTAATAACTTTGTTTGCGCCGTGTTTTG
>NW_023618603.1:21411-23440 GCF_014905685.2 Nematolebias whitei
GGGGGGAGTGAGCCGTGTGTGGGCGGAAGCTCAGGGTTACTTTTCTTTTTTTTCTGTGTGTCGGAGAAAGTCTGCTTGGAGCCTGTGTGTGTGGTAAAGCACTCGTGTGGGGGAAGGGAGCGTTTCTTTGTTCCAACCGCACGAGGAGGTGAAGGTTTACGCGTGTTTTGTTTTGTCTTCGTTTCTGCGTCAGAGGTGTCTTGTGTGATCGGTGCTTCCATATCCTGACCGGAAGGGGGCGCTGCTGTGAGGCAAGGACAGGTCTGGCCGCTGGGTTGTTCCGTACCGGACTTGTGTTTGTTTTATTACGGCTGCGGCCAGGAGTGAATGACAATAACATATTTGAATGCCTGGGTGTGTGAATGTTTTTATCAGGTGTGGAACTCATGAATGTGGTACAGGTGAAGCCTGTGGAAAATCTATAGGATCATATCAGAGGAAAATTGGACAACTTATAGGGAGTATCAAAATGAAAATGAGGTAATTAGTTTGAGATCGGGGGGCCACTAGCTCAAACAAGCGGAAATGAGCTTTATGTACCAAAATTAAGGGGGTAGAGCTTGATTTTTAATGATTTAGGCTGTACAAGTTGGATTAATTTAAAAATATAGCTGATTGGCGTGTCACAGCTAAATGGTATCTGATATGGGAACAGGGATAGCTGAAGATCTTTCAAATATTTGCTGATAGCCGTCTGAGGCCAGACAGAAACGGAGATAGGAGCAGACACAAGGTTAAACGAAACAATTTTCTGTATGATAGGAAGGAGGCAGTGAACTCTGAAACAGAGGATGGTTTGAATCTCAAGGAAAGAGGGGACATCACGTGTACGAGCTGTAATTAACCAGGAGATGGAGTCAGAGTGAGTCAGCTGGAGAAGGTTGAATCATCTCGGAGTCAGATTAGACGGTAGAGGGTTGAGCTGTCAAAGCGAACGAGAGGAAGAGAAATATTGTAGGGGTGGTCTTGGTGGTACTGAACAAATTAGATTAACTTTCTTCTTGGAATTGACAATAAACTCAGGTTTTAAACTCAACTGCAAAACAACAGAATAAAATAATGGACAAAATCTTTGACACTTGTAAAATATAGAATTTTATTCTGGTCAAAGAAAATCTTATCTGACTCAAATTGAAAAACTTAGTTTAAATTAATCAGCTTTAAAAAGGTAAAGGCAAAGCCCAAAGGAGCTGTTTCCTTCTAAGAGCTGCAGGGACTAGGTTATTTAGGGGACGACAACAATTCTAGTGGGTAAACGCCATGACTTTGGCTTTATTATTTGAGACTTCACACAGGTCCTGGGAGTGCAAAAGGACAACAGAGAGGTGTACATGGTGAGTTTAAGAAGTTGGACTTTGTGAACAAAGGGCATGTACACGTTTTTGTGCAGTGAGAATGGACTCTGTGATGTCTTGAGGAGTATGCATGGTCTTAATTGATTTGTATTAAAAGTATCTTGTTTGTGATACAGTGAAAAAGCATAGTTAGGAGAGGAAATGATTTGCAGATTTGTTATATAACGGTAAGTGATAACATATTGTCATGCTGCCTAAAATTACAAGGTCTGGACGATAATGTGGCCCTGAGAGTGGACTTCACTGTCAGGTGATAGGTCAACACACACTCTACAAGATGGAGGACATTGTTTGGAGGGGAATATTTTATGCAGTAGGCGTAAAGAATTGGCTTGTGCAGTGTTTAATGAAAGCTTTCACTCTTGTGTAATTGAGCGGTTAAAACATCTATTGTACAATCCAGGACATCAGAATGACTCCGTTGGGGTAAACGCTGTGGTTCCAGAGTAAAACTTGCTAACGAACGATTAATGTGGATAACAAATGAATGTTGGATCTGATTTTAATAATTTGATTATTTTTTCTTCTCTGCAGCTGGAGATGACAGAACTTTGGAGTGGGAAGATGAGTCTGATTAGGCCCACAAAACATAGAAGGTAGCATTTAACTGCATACAGCATCCATCTGAGTTTTGATCAGGACTCTCGAGTGCCGGGGGCCGGATCGGATACAAA